>NC_055960.1:4925000-5225000 GCF_018492685.1 Alosa sapidissima
TATGTTGACTGTTTTGAAGTTAATATTTTAATTTAGTTTAAATGTATGTTTAGTGTTTTGTGTGCGGCAGCACTCACAAGAGCTCAGTAATGTTTTTTACAAAGTACTTTATGAAGCCAAGTAACAAAATGGTGCAATAACTGTTCAATTAACATCAAGGAGATGACGAATACTGTACTGTAGTCATATTTCTTGTGCTGTGAGCTCTTAAATGCCTAATAAAACAGGCACTTTGTAGGAAATTGGAACTCGGTCCAAAATGCACATGGAATTTTTATACTTTAATATTCATATCTCCTTGAAAATTCTGCTGCTGGGTAATGGCTTGGCTTCAGTGTAAGGCTTGCTATGATGACATGCTTTATGTATTCATAACACATAGCTTGTATCGCCCTGCTAACATCAGCACACCAGTTTCATAAAACCCACACACGCACCATTTGCATATTCAGACTTCCTCACAGCTCCCAACTTCCCAGCTTATTTCCCGTGACTCCCTGGCGGTCCTGGTCTCGTCGTGCGTGCGCCCCACTGGGCGCTGGCTGGGGGAGCCTCTGCGGGCAGGCTGGGGTGTGACCGCTGACCTGCTTCTGTTAATTGAGAGTGGCTGGCTGAGGAGCGCAGCGTCTCCGTGAGTGATGCTCAGCTGCTATGGCAGCGCTGGGTGACTGCGCGAGGCCGGTGTCAGCCGTGCTCAGTGCGGTGGGGCTCAGCCAATGAGAGGGCGGCTCTGCTCGGCTCTGCTCTGCTCAGCCCCGCAGCACATAGCGGTGGGCCGGGCCGTGGGAAACACGCGGCGCTCTGGAGTGCTGGAGTGCGTGGGGGCAAGATCAATGAGAGGATCTCCACGCATGCTCAGGCACAATTAAAAAGGGAATGCTTAATGAGGCTATTTTTGGCTGCTCATTTTTATTTGGACATGGGGTGTTTTTGCCTTTATCCCCCTCCTCCCCAATACCGCCCCTCTGCCACTAAGCTGCCCACACATACAGCAACACACTATATCCATGCTCTTGTGTGTGTGTGTGTGTGTGTGTGTGTGTGTGTGTGTGTGTGTGTGTGTGTGTGTGTGTGTGTTATGGAGGAGAGGAAGCTGGTGTTTCCAGGCAACTTCACCCTACTCTGTTCCCTTTCACATCATCTATTTTGTGTGGAGGTGGACTTATTTCCGATTGGCTCAGTTCTCTTTATCATTAAAGCATTTGGGGAAAAGATACAGCAAGACACCCTATCACATTATGTACTTAAATCATGATATAAATAAAATGTGTATTTTAAAAACGGATTCCCTAGTCCTTGTCCTGAAGTGAAT
Organism: Alosa sapidissima; assembly: GCF_018492685.1. Classification (NCBI taxonomy): domain Eukaryota; kingdom Metazoa; phylum Chordata; class Actinopteri; order Clupeiformes; family Clupeidae; genus Alosa; species Alosa sapidissima. The sequence goes on from NC_055960.1 coordinate 4,926,313, forward strand.
GTCCTCATTTTCATAAATATCCACTCTCTCTATAGTGGTGAAGAGCCTGCGCTTTCCTCTTGACCAAGCCAAGGACACTGGTGTTGCAGTGGCGGCCTGACATGCCTCACTGGACCAGGCAGCTAAATGACAGCAAATTCATATTGAAGCTCTAATCCCTGAAAAGCATTGATGGCAGCAGGGGTGCGTTACAAAAACACAGACAGTTTCCCGGTGTTCCTGGCCAGGTTTGGCCGCTCCGAGACTCAAAATCAGCAGAGCGCAGCTGGACAGATGAGGCCACTGAAATAGCAGACTTCCACAAATCCTGTTTATCAGGGACCTGAGAAAACAAGGGCCCACGCCCAATCACATTTGCCCAGCTGCCGGCCACAGTTTATCGCTGCCAATAATGTGCCAGTATTCTGAATGCTGTCCAATAGAATTATCTGCTCTGGTGTTGGCCTGGGACAGAGGCATGTGTATTATATCAGCTTCTTGTTCAAATTTGCATTTGCTGTTTTCATTCATTATAGGCTTGAGTGATTTGTTTATGTGCAAATGAGAAGATTGACACAACGATGGATTTCCTACAGCAGCCCACCGCTGTGACTGCTCATAGATCCCCTTGATGCTAAGATTAGTTGCAGCTCATTGCTCATCAGCGTCCAGTTTGACCATAATACTTCCATAAGACTTATTCCTTCATGTAGTGCTACTGTACAGATGCATAAATACAGAACGCTCTTTAGTGGTATGTATGTATGCTAATAGTTTGGTAAAGTGCTAGCAATGGGGCGCTGCAGGTATTACAAAAGCAAATGGCTCCTTATCATGCATTTTATCTTAACATGAGACCCAACAACTCTCAAAGAGTGTTTCCAGACTACAAAACAAGAATTCCATACTGTAGCCATATACAGTGCTATTCTCAGTAGTATAGTCTTGGTGATAGCAGTCCCCATTTTTTTTCTCCAAAATGTCTTTTCTTTTGCTGTTGGTCCACATTTAAAGTCAATTTATCTTGTTGGCATGAGCCCTAATGGCTTCTGTGGTCTGGGCAGGTGTTATATTTTCTCAGCGGCTGTACAGACACCCCAGCTATGGGGTCTTGAATCATCTGCAGAGGGGTTAGTGGAAGCCTGTATCATATCCCAGCTATCAATTGCCCTGTAAACATACAGTATGTCCACAGAAGGAATGGTTAAGTGCCAGCAGTGCACTCCATTCGCATGAGAAAGCTCTAAAAAACTCTCTTAGTTCAAGGTAATATTCTGACATGTAAGGAACCTGTTCTATTGTCATATGACAACAGATGTGCATGTGTATAATGGTAGGGGCATAATGGATATATTCTATAAGTTAGGGTGATGCGATACTGTTCAGTTTTATTCAGTAGTATATCTAACATTAACTTCGTTGACTCAGGCAGGCAGCAACTATATAAGACTAATGCAGTAATACTTGTATTGAAGTTGGGCAATGAATTCACACTTAGTTCAGTGTCAGCTGTTGTAATTCTACAGGGAAGTCACGCTTCCCTGATTTGACATTTGCAGCATAATGTGCCCTTTAGCTGTGTGACGATCATATTGATAAGCCTATTTATACTGCTGCTTTAAGTTTTGATGCGAAATGTCAGTTGAAATGTATCCAGCGGATGGACTATTCCAAAGCGAAATATCCTAGAGTGATATCTTCTTCTGAGCTGCAGCATGGGGCGTCAGAAAAGGGTTGAATCCTGGCAGTTGAACTCTATGTCACTTTTCTATGTTTTTCATCTCTGAGCTAACAGTTAAGTGTGCCTTGAGCCTGCTAGAGAGCTGCTAACACAGGGATGATTTGCATGGCACATGGGATCTGCAGAGGAGGGAAGGGCAGAGGCCAGGGCCCGCTCTCACAAATGCATTATATAAGAGCACAGCTCCGCCCTGGCTGGTGAGTCAGCAGCATAATTGGAGGCTGTGGAGGACACGAGGGCCTGGGAGAAGGGGAGTGGAAGAGAAAGGAAGATTGCGGCGTTTTGAAACTCATGGACACCATGCCCTGTGCCTTACTTATTCTTGGCAAAATTCTTCAAGTTTGTGTCATTTGTTAACTGCTAATTTTGAAGCTCACACTCAAAAGGTAAACACATAGGATGGGGGGTCACCAAAAATGTTTGCACAACATGTTAAATAAGGGCATGTAGTTTGATGAGCCATTAAAAAATTCCTGAGTGGATTACTCTGCCTATTCTGTATATTGTGAGTGCAAGCTGTAGTGTTGGTTTTGTGATTTGCATTCTGTTTAGAGCCTGCACACCAACACTAGTATAGCCATTTTAAAAGGCGCAGATTTATTCTTGGATAACTTCATTTCTTAACTGCTGAAATAAAATAAATCAAGCCTTGAAACATCAGCCTTGGATATTCTTTGTTGGGAGTCAGGCTTTAACAAACATGCACTGACCTTGTGGATGCAAATGCCGTCTTCCTGAGATGTGATCACTGACTTGACCTTTCAAATACATACATTATCATCCTTTCCCAAGAGTTGTCCAACATTTGCTATGCACATCTTACATCTTACTTGCATAATTATGTAACTATGACAGACTTTCTGATTACAAGTGAAATGTTTGAGTGTTTGGTGATGGAAAACAGTTGAAATAAAGCCTAGGAAGGTGACTGTTTAATGCCTATTTAATTGGCTAAATTGTCACCTGTAGTCACATGAAACATCACTGTTTGTATTTCTTTGATGGTGGAATAAGTTACCAAGAACTACTAGAGTTGTAACAAACCTAACTTGCCTACCTCACACTAACCATCCACTTTCTTTTTACCCACTACTATACAGTATCTTAATGACTTTTTCTGGTTTGTCACTTGATTAATTCTCTGTTTGTCACTTAAACGTCTGTACTCTCATCCTCTGGTTATCTTGTACTCTTTGTAAAGGTACTATTTATCTTTACTCTAAGGTTGCATTGTAGCTTGAATGTCAGTCCTTATTTGGTCGTGTTGGATGAAAGTGTCAGGTAAATAAATAAATGTATTTTTTATTTTCTCATGCCTCTGCAGGTTTGGCAGGAGTTGCACCGGACTTAGAAAAGAGAATAGAAGTGTATGGACAAAATCTTATACCTCCAAAGAAGCCAAAAACATTCTTACAGTTAGTATGGGAAGCCCTTCAAGATGTGACCCTCATCATCCTGGAAATCGCCGCCTTGATCTCACTGGGGCTGTCCTTCTACCAGCCCCCAGGGGAGGGGGCTGAGGGTGAGTAGCTCCTACATTTGTTTTGTGTAATGAAAGGCATTCGGCTTGTTTTACATTCTTGGAGACAACCATTTTGATATTTTAAATGTGGCAACAAACTTTTTTTTTTTTAACTAAACCTAGACCATGTGGTGGTGTTTCTCCAAATAGTGGCAGTGCTTGAAATGTGTTAGTGTAATGATATGGGGTCAGGACAGGAGTGGTTGTGAGACATGTACTGCCATGCTGAAGTGGCAGACATCAGTCTCACAACAGTCTCAGGGGGTGTTCCATGATCAAGGTGAAGGGATACTGTTGAAGCTTTTTCAGAGTCAGTTTCTCTCTAACCATTTATTAGTTTCACTCCATGACCATTGAAGCTCATTTGGACTGGACTGGACTGGACAAGTCCTCATCCAGGCATTATGCTTGTATACAGTGTTTCCTTCACACAGCCTTCAGCATTCTGTAAACCCCAGCATTTTTATCACAGTGAAAATATTAAAGCACATAGCCAGTGCCACCACCCAATGGGACAAATAATCATTGTTTTTCCTGGGCAGCATTTGCACAGAAATGAGGCAAAGTGATGGGTTCACCCGCTCAGGAAACGCAAATCAGTGCACCATTCATATGCAGCTCAGAATATTTACTGTGAGCTGTGCTTAAGCACCTCACCGCAGGCCTTGTTAACAAGAGTGACTGTGCATTCTGAGCTCTCTCAGACAAGTCAGGGGAGTGAGTACTGGAGGGTGGAGGAGGTTGGCCTGGGGGGCGCTGGGTTTATGGCACAAGCACTCTTGAGAGAGAGAGAGAGAGAGAGAGAGAGAGAGAGAGAGAGAGAGAGAGGACAGGCTAATGAAGGCCGCCCCAGGGGAATAACCTTTAGGTGAAGGCCATACATCAAAGCAGCCGGCTATAAAATGTGCAATGAAGACATGGCCATTAAGAAAGTGTGGGGGAGATGCTGAGTAAGTAATATCAATCATCGTAATGGTCCCAAATTCAATTATACCAGGAGCTGAGAATGATCTTTAATTCTGAACATACAGTATTTGGAAGACTAGTGCCAGATGAGGGTTTCTCTTCATGAAAGCAGAATGTCTCTCTTGTTGGTCTTAGTTAGTAGCATTGCTAAAATGCTGTCTCTGGGCTGAGAGACTAAATTTGATGCGAAAAGTAGTACACACAGTGTAAATAAAAGAGGAAGGGAAAATGGCTTCCTTATCATTAACATGCAAATTGCCTATCCACAATAGGAGCCTGATAATCACAGATCCATCTGAGTCTTAACAGATGTCTTGCCTGCATTTGCCTGTCATGAAGTGTTTGTCTGAATAGCTGCATACTTTCTGACTGCAATCTGGAGTTGCTCTGGAAATCCTCTTCTCCTGTACTTTTGCACAGTTTGGAGGCTTTTGTTGCAGAATCCTTTTGAATCCCACTCATACTTCAGTAATCAGTATGTGTTATGTGCATACTCTGAATGTCATTAGTTTTAATTACTGGATTTGCATAGTCATTTGCAGCCATTTTGGATCGCTTTAAAAAGATTAATGATCTGCGGGATTTGCATGCTATGGTTCGATATTAAGCTGAACTTTCATGGGTTTCCTATGGGTTTCTTGTCTGTATTTGACAGTGAAGTTTACTATATCTGGGCTTGAATATTAAAATACCTCAGGATACTGTGTAACTCTACTTTGGTATACTGTATAACCATTTGAAGGTGAACCAGCATAGCCACTGAAGGCTATCTCTTTCTCTTGCTGCATTTTTGGAGCATTTTAATTGTTGTGGCCAAATGAATTACACTTCAGTGGCCAGGGCCTATCTCAGGTGGCAGTAAAAAAATGTAAAAAACAAACAAATATAATTTTCTATTTAGCCTGGCTGAGAAGGCATTTAGGAGAATCCTTTTCTATTTGGCCTAGCTGAGAAGGCATTTAGGAGCGAGTGATAAATAAAGATTTTGTTTCCCATGTCACAGTAAGAATTTTCTCCTTGGTAGACACCTTGACAAGCTTTTGATAGCTCTTGAAAGATGCAGGCATGTTTGTATTTGATGACAGCATCCCACATGACTTCAATCACAATATAACACGCCATTCCAGCCTCTCAGCACAGCGACTCTGGTCGTAGTATTCATTTTTCTTAAAGACTTTAATTCTGTTGCCAGGAGAGTGACATTGTTGATGTTCCCTTAGGAAGATTAATTGTGTTGCCTGTCTGTGCTTCCAGACATCCCTGGTGTTCAAATTGAATCATGCCATCACAGTGTCTCTGCCTGCAGCTAGCCATGGCTAGATAAGCACACTCGCATTAGGATCAATGCGGCCTCTGCAGAAAGAAAATGTCATTTTTCTCTGTGTGGCAGTGAGAACTATGACTGTAGAAAGCATTGTTTCATGGAATTGTTTATTGGGCATTCTCCATGGTAGATCCCAGAGTAACCAAATGCCAAAGTTCATTTAATATAAAAGTGTTACATGACAAACAGTACAAATGATAGAACTGAATGGTCTCTGAAATCTGTTTTGAGTTCCTTAGCTCTTGCTAATTGTTGTTTATTTTTCTGTGGAAATGTAAACTTGCTTGTGACAGGGCTGACTTCATTAGTGGCAGCCCACTGATGCGGGTGACCTGCTGTGGTATGCTGAGTTGGGTTATCTAACCGAGAGCGTCTCCTCTTCAGCACCACGGACAGCTCCTGACAGTCTGGTGGACACACTGTACTCAGAGTGGCCACAGACTAGCAGGCAGTAGCATGCTGCAGGGGATTAAGTCACATTAAGAGATCTGCAGTGCAGTCACTGATGGGAGATTTGGGCTGATGGGAGCCACAATGGCATCTCATTGCAGTAATGATGGCACTGATGTGTTAAATACCTCGTGGTCACCTCTTAAAGACACATTTCTGTAGGGTAGTCACAATTCAGATAACGGTAAGGACTCTCAACTTATTGGAGCAAAATGGTGATCTTGACATGTTTTTACTCTAAACAGCACACATGCCCTTGTTGATGATGAAATGATTTGAGCTCTGTGCTCTGGTCCCACCAGAGCGTCTCATTTGCTTTGATCAGTGCATATTATTACACAGCGGTTGACCTCGACTTCAAATCAGCCTAATGAAAGTGTGACCACCACCATCTCACTGAGGCAGACTATACAGTATACCTCTGTGGCCAATTTTGTAAAATATTTGTATTCCGTGTTGTGGCTGAATTTTCCACACAGAGCTGCTGCCTCTATGTTATATATCAGGGCTTCCTATGGTGTTAGTGCTTTGTAAAGTAGAACTATCCCTCCGCTGAGAGTCGTTTAGCAGGTTTGCTCAATATGTTGCCTTTAGAGCTTCACAGATAAATGGGTTGAATGCATTGTGGTGACAATAAAAGCTACAATAATTGTGCTCCAAATAGATTTAGGCTTCACACAGTTCAAATGGACACTTTTGAGCCTTAAATTACTCACACGTGTAAATGTGGAGGTTACATGTGTACTGTTGTTAGTGTAGGATTTAAAGATATGGCGAGATTCTTTGTGTGATAAATTGTTAACCTAACCACGTTATGTCCACATGATGTCTACAGGTCTGCATGTCTCCACACATTCTGGAAACCCTGCTTGTTGTGTCTGTTGTTAATTGTTGTTATTTGTTTGGATATGTTTGAAGGCATCACATAGGCACAGCTCAAGCTGGCTATTCTCAAAATATCTATCACATACAGTATGTGGTGTTTTAGAGAATATTCTTTCACTTACTCTGCTTCTGGTAACAATACAGATTTATTTTTATCACAGGATGAAGAAGTTTTAAGATCTCAAAGGAATATGACTTCACAGACATTTTGCTTTTAAATACAATAAAAAATGAAAACCTCTAAATACCAATTGCACTGCAGTCATTTTAAATAGATTGCTTTTTATCTTTAAAGTACAATTCTAAATGCAAATGTCGCTTACATTTTACTCGCCAACAAAGCTAACAAATACTTTCATAGCATGCAAAAAATCACAATTTCCCAGAAGGTGAATGAATTGAATACAGTTAATTGCTGATCATCTTACTTGATTATAGACCTTATTTAGTGCTTGTATAAAAGACAAAATGACAGAACATAGAGATGTGATATGTTTTGTATGTGTGCGGGCACACTGAGTGTGCCTTCTATGGGTTTTATCACTAGACAATCCTCACTATGTACAATATCTGTATACAATGTATGTACTGTATACTGTACATCTGTGTACCTAGTATGTACTGAATGTCTGACATATATACCAGTACCTAGTATGTACTGAATGTCTGACATATATACCTGTACCTACAGTAGTATGTACTGAATGTCTGACATATATACCTGTACCTACAGTAGTATGTACTGAATGTCTGACATCTCCTTGAGTGCAGGCTGTGGATCAGCGGCTGCAGGGGCAGAGGATGAGGGGGAAGCTGAAGCCGGCTGGATAGAGGGTGCCGCCATCTTGCTGTCAGTGGTGTGTGTGGTGCTGGTCACAGCCTTTAATGACTGGAGCAAAGAGAAGCAGTTCCGTGGACTTCAGAGTCGCATCGAGCAGGAACAAAAGTTCCAGGTGGTGCGTGGGAGCCAGGTCATCCAACTGCCCGTCGCTGACATCGTGGTCGGAGATATTGCCCAAATCAAGTATGGTGCGTACTGCCTCTCTTTGACTGACACACTACTGTTTTCCACATGTGTTTTTTGAAATATGCTACAGTAACTTACTGTAGCAATAGGTTGTTTCATATCATATAGCTGCTTTATATGACAAAGGATCAGTGCAGTTCTTCTGCAGCCTCTGCAGTCCTATTTCCATTGACTATAATCATGCTTTTCACAAAGCATTTGAACCATTAAAGCTCAACAGTTGATCCATGAACAACTCCTGTGAGAACAGTGTATCCTTCAGCAGTAGAATGAAACCATGTGGTAATTTGCTGTAGCTTTGGGTCTCTAGTATATCTAAAAATATGTATATGTAATGAAGCTTAATGAGGCAAGGAACTAATTGGTATGTTTTTTTGACTGATCCACACGTTTCAAACCCACTGAGTTCAGAGGCATTCACTAATTACTGATTGGAGAACACCAGTGTAGCTCAGCCTCATAGTTGTTTTTAACCTGTGAGCCATACATAGATCTTTATGCATCCTGCAATCTGTTAGGTGCTAAGTCCGTTTTAAAGGGTTTTAATGGGGAAATCCTTGCATTGATAAGAAAAGGGGCAAACATTTTCAAATGCTACTGGAGTGCAGACACAAGGAGACAGTTTCCACCCAATAATGCGAATGTCAAACAAATGAGTTTCCTGTCTCTTCTTAAAGGTGACCTGCTTCCTGCTGATGGAGTGTTGATACAGGGCAACGACCTAAAGATTGATGAGAGTTCTCTGACTGGCGAATCAGACCACGTGCGGAAAGCTGCGGACAAAGATCCCATGCTTCTGTCTGGTTAGTGTACTGCAGACTCTCACTCACACTTTGTTGACCTTACCTGTGTTTGTAGATAATTGACTGTTTTGCAGACATTTTGAACTTTACGCTTTATTGACATTTCTAAATAGGCAAAATGGGAAACTAATTGAACAAAAAAATCTAAATGGCCTGACATTTAGTCATATGCTGACATTTTATGGATGAACCGAAAGTACAACATTAGCAAAAACAAAGGCAGAAAATCAGTGTTTGTCAAACTCTGTTGTGCTCTGTTGCAGTATTTTGGCTCTAATGGGTGACTTGAAGAATGCAACTGACTTCACTCTGTTATAAAAGTAAAAACATATGTGAAATAAAAGACAGAGCTTAGACATGTTCATTCTAATAAGTTTCACCATATTTCTTCTCCTACTAAATGAGCCACTGGGGGACTAGCAAGGTCGACTGGTACAACTACCCACTCAAATGAATAATATTATCTTGGCAGAGAACATGGAGGGCAAAAGCAATAGAATGAGAGCAGAATCAGTTGCCATATTAGACATGTTCATGAAAAATGATAAATTCAGTTGACGTTTGCTGGCATCTACAAAAGATGACATTGCCATTATTATTCTCCTCATAAAGGCTTTCTCTAGAAACCAGGAAATCATAACGTGAGCTTTATTAAAGGAGGAGAAGAGAATGGGAGAGGGTGTGTTTCTTTAACCCTTTTGCCCTTGCTGAAATCATTCAACATAGGACTACCTTGGTTGTTAAACAGACATTGTAAACTAGGTCTAGTTTTATGTCTCCGGTTAAAAGGCACACAGTATTGTAGGGCTTCCTTTAAGATATCTTAATAGCGGTAAGAAGTGTTCAGTGTTAATCTCTCTGAATAAGGGACTGCTATTGATAACGCAATGCCCTTGTGGTCTGTGTCGTTATCTAATGGCCATTATTTACACTGTTTGCTGTAAGCTCCTCAGATGCCAAGCTACATCTCTATCAAGGCTTGCGCCAGCCCCTGGTGCTGTAGCCAGTAGTGATTGTCATTCTGTTACTGTCGTTTTATAAAGCAGCTTTGTACTCCTTGTGGTTTCTATTTGCCATTGCCAACATCTTGTCCCGTTGATCTTAGCCTGATAACTGCCTGCTACTGCAGACAATGCTTCTGTTTCTTTAGACAGTCATTCTTTAAATGGGCAGTCTTAATTATAGACCCTGTTGAGTTTGCAGTTATTTCTTGCTGCGAGTCCCCTAGCCAGTGTTACCTTTGCATTGCATATTTGAACTGATAGGGCATGCTGGCCCACCCTGCAGGTACTCATGTGATGGAGGGCTCTGGGAGGATGGTGGTGACTGCGGTGGGAGTGAACTCCCAGACGGGGATCATCTTCACCCTGCTGGGTGCCGGTGGAGAGGAGGAGGAGAAGAAGGAGAAGAAAGGTATGTCTGCTTCATATCTCAGCTCTAAAGACACACGTTCGGACTGAAGGCCCACCATTGCTTTGGTCCACTTCTGATTATAATCCAGGGGAACTGACCTTTTTGAGATCCTGGAGAGTGCCCCTTTCCAAGAAGGTAGTTTTGGTAAATATGGCTGTGTTTGATATAAAGTAAAACATTTTGATTTCTTTTATGAAATCTGATAACAGACAGACACCAGATGTTTAATACACTAGTGTGTATACCATATCTCATCAGCTCTGGTATAAATGTGATGAAAGAGGTTTTGCCTCTAATCTCCTCTTTTGTGGAAACATCAGTCGACAGATTTTTGCGGGATTGTAATGTGACATCCACTCACAAACGGATCAGTGTATTAATCAGATGTACAGTGAACTTTGTGAGAAACAGGAACTGGACATTTACTCTGGAATAGATGTTTCCTCATAGCGTGCTGTGCTCTGTGGATGTGAATTCCTTGACAAGGTGCTGTGTAGATCTGAAGATCACTTAATATACAGATATATACTATTGCTGTGTCATGAACCAAATACAGTCCTAAACAGGAGAAAAGACACCACAAAAATCAGTAGATTCAGAGTGTGAGAGATGGGGTTTGATCTGATCTGTGAGTGCACCACACACGTGCATCTCCTGTTTGTGTGACTGTCATTCTACATACCACCATGCAGGTCAGACAGTTGAAGATGGCCAACAGCTCACAGGTAGAGTATGTCTCACTCCCACTCGCCCATCCCATATTTTTACCCCGGGGGCTTCCACCAAACCTGATCACGACTCAACCTCCTGTAAGCGTGTGATCACCATACTAAACCTCCTCCCTCCTCCTCCTCCTCCTCCCCCTCTTCCTCCTCCTCCTCCTCCTCCTTGGCACCCTGCTTTAGCCACAGTGATTCTCCACTTAAAAAGAGGAGCCTCCCTAACGCATCTTTTTAAGTCTAAACAGAAACACATTCCATTCATACCCCTGCATAGAGCTCCTGATCAATGGTTGTACCAAATCGGTTTTAGCGTTTCAAATCACTCCCCTTTGTCAAGTTTGAATTCATGACACTAAGTCTCAGTTATTTTCTATCCTTTGAGAAATGTGCAAGGTTTTTATGGTTGTATTATAATTATGCTGTAGGTGCTATTTACAAATTGTCTGTGAATTTGTGAAAACATAGATCTTTAAATATTGTCACTCTAACAAGGGCAAAGTAAAACAATATTCATAAAAGGTGTGCATATATTACAGATGACTACTCCTTGTAGTGTATTAATGTCAGTGGAAAATGTATTGCTGAACTAAAAAGACCTCTGTTCCTAACGAGCATGATAGGTTTAGACCATCTCTGTTAAGGTAATCCTCTAAAGAGCTTTTATATCCTGTCTATAAATGACGCATAAAATGGCTTGCAGGCTTGAGATAAACAAGCTCTAGCTCCCAGATGTCAGGTGGTCAAGCTATCACTGTAAACGGTTAAATGTTCATATGCTCTTCAAGTATCCTTTAGAAAATAAAATGAAATTATTTTCTTCCACCTAATACACTCTCTAACCCTCAAGTCAAAATGATTTTTGCCTTTTATACTGATTTTTTTATACTAAGTATTGGTCAATTCTGGCTGATTGTTGTACCATTGATCATTGTGTTGTGCTGTGTACACTCTTTTTGTTTTGTTCATCCATTTTATTTGTGACTGTGTTTTATGTTGCATTTTGAATGTTACGCCTATTATTGCCATCCCTCGAGCCCTTTTAGGTGAAAGCAGTTGACTGAAGAAGCAAGCTCAGCTAACTAATCATAGTGAAGAAGCTCTTAACCATGTTATTTTTGCTCACTATTATCCTTTTTTTTCGCCCATTATTACTCGCTAGACTGCTCCCATCCCTCCTCCCACCCCATCGCAACTATAGCCACCGATGGTGCTGCAGGTGCAAATGCCCCTGGTAACGCCAGCCTAGTCAATGGTAGGTTGAGAAGACCTCCGTTGTTCTTTTCCCATGGGTCTTCCTTTCCTTCCCTGTCCTCAGTTCTCCTGTCCTCCCCCTCTGCTGACTGTACAACCCTTCACAAATGCATGCCTCTGGAAGTTGTGAATATTTCCTCCTTTTTCCTTGCTGTTATCCCCCCTTCCAGTTCCCCCCTTCTCTCATCTCCCCCAACTCTCAGAGATGGAATGCCACAATAAGAGGTTCTCTGGTTGTTACTGTAGTTGCAGGAGTTTGTGTGCAAGCCCTGACAAAAGAAGGGAAGTGTGTGTTCTATTGGCTGTGGACATAGGCACATACTCGTTGACATTAATCCACAGGTTATGTACTCTATTAGAGTGTTTTGTGACTGGAAATCAAAGGCGAGTAATCCTTTTTTCCTTGTCCATTGTATGATGTCCGTTCCAAGAATGCATCTGTCTCTCTGAGTATTCTTTATGGTTATTCTAACCTCTGCCAATTTCCAGACTATACATCTTACTGTATTATTATTAGCAACCACCTGAAATCTCTTGTTATCAAGAGAGCAATACTATATGTGCACAAAAGTTGCATCAGGGTGAAAGTGACCTTAAATCATGCACTACTGTGACCTTTAACCTGATACTTTGTCTCAGTGCCACTCTACTGGTTTAGAGGTGCAGTTACGTTTTGTTGTCCTTAAAATAATACCTGCAGAGTTTTAAGAAACATAATTTAAGCAGTATGTGTAAACTGTCATCGGAGGTTCATAGAAAGCAACATCTAATAGTATTCCTCTTATGCCACACCACCAGCATTGTTTTCCATGTTGGTTGCTTAGCTTTGGTATTGTTCTTGGTATTTAATCCAGATGTTGCCCTGTTATTTCAAAGACTGCCCATGGCATAGACAGTTTTTTATGTTTGTATTGTATCATTGTCTGGTCTTTGTGGCACATTGTGTTCATGGATTAATATGAAATATTGGTACAATTCCTCTAGGACTGTATTTACCCTATATGTACCCAGCAGAAGACAATACCTTTCTGGAGGCTCGTGTAGAGATTAAATATATTAAATATATTTAAAATACATTTTGTTAAACAAAACAAAGTGAAAACAGCACTAATTATGACACTAATCAAATAGAGACTGCATATGCCTTGTTTATTGTTTAGAAGGTTAATGTGACTTATATGGGAAATCAACAACACATCACTATACAATCAATACAAATATTAGGAATTTCAACAAAGATTGGGCTGAAAACTGTTTGACATCATAGGCTTCCTTACTATTGAAATGAATATTGTGGCAGTTCCTTTCGCATGCTCAACCTTTAAACTTCCCAAGCATGTTGGCTTAATATACTTTGTATTTCATTGCTAACATGCTTCCTTTAAACTTGATTCATGTGCAGAGTCATGTTGAATTTCTTGGAGTTTATGAGCATTAATGGAGTACAATGCACATCAACAGGTCAGAGTAGTTTAAATGATACTTCGGCATCGTATATTAAACTAAAACCAACATAAAAAACAAGTTGGTTTTTTGTATTTTACTGTATATAGCAAATGGATAATTTGGAAGACAGTACAGAATATGTTTTAATGTCTTATACATGTATGTCTGAAGCCAGAGGTTTATGTGACTGACTTGTATGTATACGTTATTTATCAAAACACATTGGAACTAATACATTTTTAAGATATGCCACATTGAAAATATTCAGTGAGGAAAATTGATGTTTGAGTTTGAGTTGAAGATGCTTTGGCAGATGACAGATAGGGACATGTTTTGAGAGGTGTGAATGTCCAGTCATGTGTTATTAGGTATAAGTATGCCCCATTTTAGCATCAGGCTTTAGTCACATACCACCCCTCCTCTCTACCTTGACCAATGAGATGTTGCATGCGCATCCTTGTGTGGGTGTGGTGGTGGTCTGCATGTCCTCAGTGTCAGTGTGTGTACCTGTGTCGCTCTATCCTGCATCAGTGTGTTTAATATGTGATCGTTTTGTCTGGACTACTTCTGTAGAACAGCCTTTTCTTGTCTTGTTAAAATGTCAGACTCTCTCTAGTCTTTAATGTGAGTATGTCACTGACTCATTACAAATAGATTATACCATATACTATACCAACACACAGAAAAGAATACATTATAAATAATTATTAACCTTTTTTCTGATTTTAATAAATCAGAGCAAATACACTAGACTGCAGTCTAATTTTGCACATGCTGTTATCCAAATTGTGCAGATTACTTTCACTGAAAGTGGTTAAATTCTACACTTTTTATTGCCATACCCATTCATGTTAAAGTAAAAGTGACTGTCAGTGATAATGTTTCAATTGATAAAGCACACAGAAAATCATATGCCATAAAGTAGCTGCATCATGGCAATCTGTTGCACCCTCACCAAGACCACACCATTAAAATGCAACGTTATGTTATGTATGTTACTGTCATTGAAATGTTGAATAAATCTTCATATTCTGTCTTCCTTTTTTATTTTGATTTCATTGTAATGTCCTTGTGAACGTTTGGTGTCTTACTGTCTGCTTTGGTTACTTTTTTGTCTTTTTCTTGTTCTGTGTCTTGTATGTCTTCATCATAGGTAAAATGCAGGATGGAAATACGGAGAACAACCAGACAAAAGGTAACCTCCTCTCACCTGAGCCCTCCCTCTGGTTCCTCCCCCTCTCTGGTGGCCTGCTAGCTCCAGGGCTTCCCATTTAAGGCTGACATCTGTGTTTGCAGCACTGTCACTCTGTGTCCCACCTGTCTGCTGCTCCTACTGAGCCTGTCACGGTCTCTTGATGATCTATCTATCTGTGTGCTCCTGCCTGCACACTCGGGCCGTAGTGGCGGTGGCCAAAGGTTGGGTCTGGGCAGCCGTATGCACCGTGACCTGGAGAGAAACTGATTTGCTGAATGTTTTGTAGAGCTCTAAATAGGACATGCAGTTAGGCAGGAGGGTGAAGAAGACAAGATGAGTACATGTATATGTACTGATGTATGTTGAGATGTATTGCACACTCTTAGACCATGAAACAGAGGTCTCTCCAAAAAAAGTTAAAAAGCAAGAAGTATGCTGTAAATACAATTCTAAATGCAATAAACAGCAAATAAAATGATAATAAAGTAACCATTATACCATAACCATTATAACATAACTTTTCATATTTGTATAGATTTCAGACAATGGTATTGTCTACCCTAAAGGACAAAAGGAGAGGAAAGTAAAATTATGACAGCAAGATTACACCGTCTGTCATGCATTTGGTCTGAGGGATTAATAACATCCACTTGGCTCAGTGAGGCCGAGGGTGCTGAGAGCTCAGGGTGACTCATCCATGCATACAGTTGGTACGGGCCAGAGCCCTGCGGCCAGCATGCTCTCCCACAGAGGAGCCTCAAGGTGCTGGGAGGTGGCTGCTTTAACCTCAGGTGCTGGTCTTTTAAAGGCACAGGGGCTTGACAAGAAGGATTCGGAGTGACAACAAGCCCACCTTTCTCTACAGACCAGCGGAATGTAAATGCAATGAAGCACTAGATCAAACATTTGAAAAAGATGCCAAGCTTGGTCCTTTGACCTATTTTCAGGAACTATTTTAAGTCTGCTGAATATTGTGTTTGGACTGAAATACTGGTGCATTTTTTTGATTTTCTAAACATGGAATGGCAGATTGGCTTTATGTTTATATATAGTGTCAGTGACTGAATTGAACGCGCCTTTCAACTTGCCCAAATGTATAACAACAAAGAGGCACTCTGCATAACCGACGCCTGCTCTCCTCTCCTCTCCCCATTGCAGTGAAGAAGCAAGACGGAGCTGCTGCGATGGAGATGCAACCCCTCAAGAGTGCGGAGGGAGGAGAGACTGACGAGAAAGAGAAGAAGAAAGCCAACGTCTCCAAGAAAGAGAAGTCCGTCCTGCAAGGAAAGCTGACCAAGCTGGCTGTTCAGATCGGAAAAGCTGGTACTGTGTCTAGTCATGCCTCACCTAGTTTTGAAACTTGACTTGTGCTTCAGGTTTTAAAAACAATCCTCATATGATAAACTACAGATCAAAATGAGTAACGACAGGATGTCCATATGAGCCTGATAATCATGAATGGCAACAACAGCATCTTTTTCTATGCCCTGCCTTTAGGTCTGGTGATGTCTGCCATTACGGTCATCATCCTGGTGCTATACTTTGCTATCGACAACTTTGTTCTTCAGAAGAGGCCGTGGATGCCCGAGTGCACTCCCATCTATATCCAGTACTTTGTGAAGTTCTTCATCATTGGTGTGACAGTGCTGGTAGTAGCTGTTCCTGAAGGCCTTCCACTGGCAGTCACCATCTCCTTGGCCTACTCAGTCAAGGTACTTCAATGATAGTCAATAATAATTCAATCACTCTAACTGGACAATCAAATGGAAATTTGCTATCTGGTGTTTAGACCATAATAAATGTTTTGTCTTTGCAATGTAGTAATAATCAATAATTAATGACATAAAGGCTTTAAACCAATTTCTGTTTTGACAGAAAATGATGAAAGACAACAACTTGGTGAGGCACTTGGATGCTTGTGAAACCATGGGTAATGCCACCGCCATCTGCTCTGACAAGACGGGCACGCTGACGACCAATCGCATGACTGCAGTGCAGTGCTATGTTGGAGACGTCCATTACAAAGAGATCCCCGACCCTGGCGCCATCAATGTGAAGACATTGGACATTCTTGTTAACTCTATATCCATCAACAGCGCCTACACCACCAAGATTCTGGTAAGACACTGAGGGCCAGATGTACCTACATTTGCGAACGTAGCGTTATCATCGTCATGGACAAACCGCAGATTGCGAACGCTGTCAGACCCAAGTTACCGTCGTATTTATCAAACTAGTGTAAACTGTGCCTTTCTCTGCCCATAAACGCAATTTACGAATGTCCACAACTGAATGGCAGTGCCTATACAAGCGCAGTTGAATGAAGTTAACTGATGACAACATTAAAAAGAATCAAACGTTTAGCAATCATGAAATAATACATACATGATAAGATGTCAACAAGCAGGGAGATAATGAAGATCAGTAGTTTTACTCAAAGTACTTGTGCCCGTAGGCTATGGAAAATTGGTCAAATCTAGCAAGTAGGAAAGTTTAAGTGAATGACGTGAAAGTGAAAGTAAGACATTCAAAAGGCCAACGAAAGTTAAGGTTGCTTTTGATAGTACAAATACTTACTTACTGGTGCTCTAAATAGCGATTCTGTTGTCTTTGAAAGGTTCTCTTATTGACGCATTGAACTGCAATTTGGATTAACACCTGCTTTTACAAGGCGGAAGTATTTAGGCGCAGAATAGACGTGCGCTTTCAGGAGCAGTCTTTGTACATACCGCGGAATACATAATTAAGCGCTCTTTACGCTTCCCCTCCCATCTTTTTACACTAAACTCCCACTTTCCCCTGGATCCTCCCATGAATGCATATGCATGACACGAAAAACGCAATTAGCCATGTTCAGCTCCTGTGACAGGCAGTTTGCGCTTTTACATCATTGCGGCCTGTTTGTAACCTGACGCTCGCCAGATGAATTTCGTTCCGCTAGCTCCGCCCAGCTTCACTCACATCCATCTGGGACCTCTTCCATTGAGAGTGATTTCTGCACCAGATTTTATGGTACAGCTAATCAGGACGCAGGGCGGGAGTTTCATAGATGTGACATAGCGTAGAAGCGACTGTGAGACTGTTATCAGCGTCACGGGTTGGCTTCGATGTGAGTGGTTGAAATAGCACGTCAATAGATGACGGACAAGTGGCTTATTCAATCATATGCAAGCATTTTTTGATTAGGCCCAGCCTTCTGAAGCAACACTCCAATGGATTGGTCCCAGATGGATGAGTGGAGCTAGGCGGAATGAAATTAATCTGGCGAGAGTCAGGTTAGCCTGTTTGTACATACCTAGCAATGATTTTACACGCACGTTGCGAAACAAATACGCCTGAAGTGGGCGCAAACGCATCTGGCCCTGAGTCAGCTGTTTCAAACGCAATCTGGTCAAGTTTAGTCTCCACTGTCATCTGCAGTACACACAGAGTTGAGGAGTAACAGAATACATGTAACAGGATTACATATTTAAAAAACAAATTATGAGTAACTGTATTTAAATACAAATTTAAATTGAAATTGGTGGTGTTCAGAATACAGTTACACTAATCCTAAATTTCTTGAATTTCCCCTGGGGATCAATAAAGTATCTATCTTTCTATCTATCTAATCATTTGATGAAGGGGTTACTTTTTAAATCATCAATCTAACATGAAGGCGTAGGCTTTTCATGTTCAAATTCAAATCTTTATAGACAAAGTACAGGTGTCTCCTTTCTCCTGCTCTCTCTGGTTATAGATAGCCAAATGAAACCTCTCCAGAAATGTGATCAGTTTGTCATAGGCCAATGGGGCTAATGTACAGCCAGCATGTTTTAGGCCAGCCATAGTTTCAGGTTCCTTGACAAAAATGTTCTACTAAAAGGAATATAACTCCCTTTGTGTTGGTTAAAAAAACCCAACTGCTTTCCCATCAGTGCATCATTCAGTCTATGAAAGTATAGTTTAAGTTCTAGTGTTACTTAAAAAAAGAATAAATAGAAACATATAAAACAGCAGAGTACATATAGCAGAATACATAAACACACATAGTCATACACACCCAGTCATTGCATGAAAAACAGTATGAACATACATCTACATACATGCATACTTTCTGTCATTGCACTAATCCATTTTACAACAGATTCCATATCACACCTTATTTCTTTGCAACATTGATGGTGGTTATTGCGGATGGATAAAATCTGTGCTTGAGTTGAGTTACTGTTGTAGGTTTTTTGACACAGTGATGTTAATGTTTCATAGGCCTACATGAATCCTTACTATCAAGCAGGGTCATGGGTTGTTGTTGGCATTGGCTGTGAGTCTTACAACCTCAGTGTTTGAAATAACTGTTTCATCCACAGCTAATAAAATGCCAATGCCAATGTAATCGGTTGTAGAATATGTTACTCACCTTAAGCAATGTAACAGAATATACAGTACAAACCTTTTAGGACATTTATTCTCTAATCTGTAGTGGAATACATTTGACGAATAACCTTGACTATCTACATATGGGTGCAGTGGTTCTCCTTAAAAGCCAGACAGCCTATAGAGTCAACCCCTACTTGTCAATACAAAGACATTTAAAGCTTTGCTGAAATGAAATATGGATGAAATCAGAACTGAGTTGAAAAGCACTCATGGAGAGTTTGAAGTACCTTCATACTGTACCAAAAGTCAACGGAGGTTGCAAACTTGGACTGAGACTAAATAAAGAATTCTGTTTTGAATTATTTTGTAGTTTCTCTTTCAAGACACTGAAGTTTTCTGATTTTACAAACTGGGGTGAACAAAAAGGAACTGCAGATACAGTTATAGGGAGGAGGAGGAGGAGTATATCACACAGGGTCCTGCAATTCAATTGACCTTCATTTTCATCTCATCCCATTGCCTTGCTACTTGGCATGCCTCTGCAATAAGGCATGCTCTCCCATCTTAAGTCTGGTCACAGCTGGATGGCTACAGAGCTTAATGCTCATTTAATAAAGACACCCTCCTTAAATACCTCAGGGCATGAACACAGTGGTACCAAAATGAAGGAGCTAATTTGGACCACCATCCCTTGATGTATTGTAAATTACATTGGGCATTAATTAAAGTCTTTTTCTGTTCAGCATTGCGTTATAAAATCAATATGTATGTATTCCAAATTAGAAGGCCCCTAAAGCATGAACCATTTAAAATAGAAGTAACCAGGGGTCACCAGAGTTGCTTAGGAGGTGATCAAATCTGAAATGTAACTTGGGAGGTGTCCTACATTTCCTAGTCTTCTCTGCTGAAATAGTGCTCATCTGAATTGTGATATCTTGCCATCTGCTTGGTGAGTTGGACTGGCACGTTCCATCATGGGAGTGGACTCTCATTTCAGATGTCCCTTTTAACACTGTTCAGAGGTTGTTTCATCACACTCATCCTTGTACTCTGTTTCTGTGTAGACTATGGATGGTCTGTGGATATTGAGCCAAGCCCCCCTCCGAGAAATGCAGTCATTTTGAAGTGTATACAATTCATTTGTTTTAGCAATCCCAATTGTATTTAATTATCGGCATGTTGCAATTCGGTGAAAAGACAGATGCAGATTACAGTCAGAAATGAAATGGCTGTGTGATGAATGGATCCATGAAATGGATTTCAGGTGCATGTTATAGAAACTGAATTCCATGTCAGTTTATTTGCTACAAACTTACAGTAGTGTGGTGAGCCCAATGGCATGCTTGTGTATTCATTCTCATCACAGCACTTGGTTGGTTGGTTTTTCTCTGTATATTTCATCAATGTACCTACAAAGTGTAATTTGACATGGCTGACTAGCTTTTCAGCTCTGATTATCCTGTAAAGTTCTTTCAGAAATGGACTAGTCTTGAAATGTTAATTAATATCTTCAAACAGCTGGTGTGGTTTGCTCATGAATTCTATTATCCAGGCAGAGAGGGGTTGTCAAGAAATCAAAAAAAAAGTTCTGTTTCACTCTTTACATGCCTGTTAAAGATTCTCATTTCTGTTCTCTTAGACAAAGAGATATTGTATGAAAGTATGGCTTCATGCTTTCTGGTATGATGTTAGCGAATCAAGAAGTCTTCTTTTGAGACATGAGTCAGGCTGTTTCTAAGTTTTCCTGCAAGGGATGCTGGCCCAAACATTGTGTCCTAATCAGGAGAAAAGGCTTTGGGATCTCCAAGCACAAGGCCCATCAGAGTCCTATTCCCTTGAGGCCTTCCGTGCTTGCGTAACCTGTCTTCCGTGGGCTAACCCTGGTGAGCTTTGATCACCATACAAAAAGACAGCTTTGATATCCACATCATTGCCGCTGTCTCTCCCTCATCCTTAAGAAACTGTACTAAGCCCACTCAGTGATACGGCGTTACATAACTCACACCGTAACCCACTACTCTCTCAGCAAGTTAACTTTTCTCTCTCTCAGCTTTAAAACTTTCTTTTAAAATGAACTGTCTAGTCAATTTCAGTCACACTTAGTAGCCAAGGGAACAAGACAACACATACAGGTCAGCCTTGACAGCATAACATGTACAGTAAGCACAGCAAGTGTTACAGATATCCAATGTGACTACAGTATGGCACTTTCTGATATCTTTTTGATAGCTTTTTGAAGCAGGTAAAGAAATTTATGCATTCGTTCCTCTCCAGAAAACCAAGAGAGAGAGACTTTCAATATACAGTGTGTGTGTGTGTGTGTGTGTGTGTGTGTGTGTGTGTGTGTGTGTGTGTGTGTGTTTATATATATAAAGAATATCCAATCAATATCAATAAGATATTATCAATAATATGGAATATTCTTCTTTGAGTTTTGCCACTGACAATACTCCTAGTTGCTAGCCTAGCAGAGTTGATAGATTTCCTGAAACCTTTGGCACGCATGCTGAAATATGATCTTTTAATATAGGTGGGCTTCGCCAGCCACCTGTTCCAATGATGCATTGCTAGCTTGGGCCTCTGAGCATCCTCTCAGGTTCCCAGTCTCAATGATAACTCTCCAGTGTCTTTGGTGTAAACTTTTAGTAATTTAGTAAATGTTCCCTACAAAATATGTGTAGAGACTACTGTACTTCATAAAGTGTTCACACATACAGTACATTGAATGTGTGATGCCACACATTCCACATGTAAAATAGCTATGTGTATTTAATGTATAACAAAGACAGGTAACAGTGTGTGAAATACAATAGCTATTCTGTATAGTAATGGAGCATGATGAGCAGATTTGGATATTTTTTCAGAGCTATTTGATTATTCACAGACAAATTTGTTTTAAAGAGAAATCCATCGGCAATACAATAAACATTTTACATTCAAAACACACTTGCCGGTAGTCTGCATTACTCTCTACTTAACACCCTGAGAATTTAGATGATGTTACTAAGTAGTTAAACCAATTACCAATTGTAGTTAAGACAATTTAATGTGTTAAGCCAGCAGAGGTAGAGGTAGTAGTTGTACCTGTCCATTATTCCTGGCCTGAGATATTCCTTGTGTCTCAATGGGATTTGCTGCTGTGTGCAATTGCAGGGTTTTTAGCACTGTTACTGCAATGCCAGATATGTCCCTGGACTACTTCAAATGAGTGTTATATTGACTAGCTCTGAATCACTGTGGGCAAGAGTGCATGTTGACCAGCTCCCTTCACCATGTGAAGTCAGAGGCTGCCAAGATCCTCTTTGTAAGCTCTGGGTTCCCCCTCTTTCGTGAACGCCATTTGGGCACCTAGCAGTGAGTGGCTCACCTCTCATCCCTTAAGCAGGCTCCATCAAATTCTGTCTTTAATGAGCTGAAATCAAAGAGGTAAAAATGAAAACGACCTTATTGAGGACGCAGGAGGGGATTGCAGGGCCCTGCGGAGCAGGGGATGCTGGGAGTGGAGGCCTGTGGTGTGGTTTGGGGGGGTAGGCGGCAGGAGTGGCACGGCTGCTAGTGTGAAAAGCGCTCTAAAGAGGAAGTGGCGCTGCCAGCTCTCTGTGCGCCATATGCCGTGGATCGCAGCGGCGCCCGCTGACCAGGGAGAGGACAGCTGTTACCCTGTGCCACTTATGCCAGCTCCTCTCCCTGGGCATCCGAGTACCACGTCAAACAGGACCTTGGTTGGGTCCTCCAGAAATGACCCTGTGTGACTTTCCTGCCTGGAAAATGTTTTGAAAAAATTGCTGATGCCTGCCTTAGACATGTTGGAGAGGATTCATGCACAAAGTGAATTCCCTGTCCATTTGTTTGTCCTTTGCTGAGAAAAGCTAATTGAAATGTATCATCAGTGACCAAATACTTCATAACACCAGAAATGAAGATCACAATAGATGCTTGGCAGGGATGTAGTGGAGGCTAAACGAAAGTAAACGCAGTTTATCTAGAAATAGAAATCAGAAATAGTTTATTCACCTCTTATTAGAGTTTATCCACCTCTCAAAAGAGCTTATTCACCAATTGCAACTATTAACATTCAAAAATCACATTGTATTATCCACATTCACAATAGGTACACTCATCAACCCTCTAGGAACCACTGGTAATGTTATAAACATTGGACAATAACCTCCACCATCATCAAACATGTTCTTAATGCCTTTTTTAAAAATCCAAAACCGCATGGCGCAGTCCACCTCACCGAGATCACAGAATTCATAGTTTAGCCACCTCTTATTTGTGATGCTTGGTGTGAATCAGGTGAAGCTGGAGATGGTGGTGTGTGTTTAGAACAGTTCTCAGCCATGCAGTGAGAAAAGCAGCTCATGGATGAAGAACTGGAGACCATCATGATTTATAGGAATTAGACTGAATTTAAGTTTAAAGAAGATGATTATTAATCATCTGATTGCTGAGTTATCTACTTTGACCTTCCGAAACTGATGCATTAGGCCTACTTATATTTCTACTTTATTAGGTCTATGAGCACTGGTGGGCATAATAAGGAGATGGACACTGAAAACTAGCATCTCAAATCTAGTGACGTACCGTAATATAATGTACTTTTAATCAGAAAACATCTGGCCTACTTATGCAGTAGTTGTTGCGTTACAGCATGTACAGTATAGAGCTCCTGAACAGCTAAATGGCAAACAGATGTTTTTTAGTATGTTGTTTTTATGTGACTGCTCATACATGATTGAGAGAGGCAAGTAGACAGAGCAAAGTGTTACAGAGTGAAGGCCTGGAAAGTGTGTGTGTGAGAGAGATGGAATGGAGAGTGTGAAATAAATCTAGCCGTGGAGAGCAGGAGTCATCTCCTTGTCACTTTGCCTAACAGCACCTCAGCTATCATTGCTATGGCAACCACCATTTTCCTGTACCCACTGAAATGGCTCTGAGAAAAGCACTTTAAATCTCCTGAAACACTCACATGTACATTATTTCACTTCAGTGAAGAGACTAACAGAAAGTACAGGCATGTGGATAGCTGAAATGTGGGGTACCAGATCAGCAGCTTTATCCGTGTCATAAATGCAGACTATGCCCAGGTAGCCCCAACCACCAAATCATATTTAATCTCACCATGCAGCTTAAGCCCACCCCTCTGTATGTTTCCCAAATGTTTCAGTTTTTCACAGACATGCATTAGTGCAGAGAAGTGCACCTGAAATCCATGATATCTGTGCAGAACCCTCAGTATGACTTTAAAAACCATTTGGGATGGGAAAGCAATTTTGTTCCACTGCAACTGAACTCTCATTAATGACGTGATTCTTGCTGATGTCTCCCCAGCCCCCTGACAAGGAAGGTGGTCTCCCCAAGCAAGTTGGCAATAAAACCGAATGCGGCTTGTTGGGTTTGGTCCTGGAACTTAAACGAGACTACCAGACTGTTCGCAACCAGATCCCCGAGGAGAAGCTCTACAAGGTCTACACCTTCAATTCTGTCCGAAAGTCCATGAGCACTGTGACCAAGCTCCCAGATGGCAGCTTCCGCATGTACAGCAAGGGGGCATCTGAGATTGTGCTCAAGAAGTAAGTGGCTTCAGATAACATTTTAGGCTGCATGCCAGTAAGGAAATTGTTTTACCAGATATTTATGTAAATCTACCCCACAACTTGGCAGGGCTCTTGTACTTGATAAGCATGCTTTTTGAATATTTATGTAATTTGACCCCCCACATTTATCAATTTCAGTGATATACTTTCGAATGTTTAGTTTATGGCAAAGGAGGAGGAGAGGAGACCTAGTCCTGATTTTGAGTGTCCCATTGCATTGCAGGTGCTCTCGTATCATGAGTGATGTTGGGGAGCCACGAGTATTCAGGCCTCGGGACAGGGATGAAATGGTGAAGAAGGTGATTGAGCCCATGGCCTGTGACGGGCTGAGGACCATCTGCGTGGCGTACCGTGACTTCCCTGCTGACCCTGAACCAAACTGGGATGATGAGAACGGCATTCTGAGCGAGTTGACAGCAATCTGCGTGGTTGGCATTGAAGATCCTGTTCGGCCTGAGGTAAGGCATGGTTAGTCATGCCTCTCCTGTGAATCAGTTGTCATGCTGCTGTGTACAGCTGACCTGTTATATCATTCCTGGACTGCAGGCATCAATTGTGTTGCAATACATGCATAGGCTGCTCTTTAAAAATGGAGCTGGGAAAGATGACCATGTGCTCATTTCCATTGATCACTAATTCCTAGTAATAGGTATGCAGTCTAACACTAAACCGAGGTAAGAACAAATCACATGTTGGGTTAGCCTTGTTTCCTCTAATAAAAAGGAGCTTGATATACAGTATGTCCTTAGACTGTCATTCAACATATTCCTTTGACATTTGTAAGTTTTCACATTTTACATAGTATTTTACATTTCAAATGTGACAGAGATGTTAAGTCCTTAAACACTGTTCCCTTAGATCACAGCACCTCAGGGATCACATAGGAAGGAGAAAAACAAGCCTGCTTCTGCATTATTCAACCTCCCTCTTTTATCTCTCCATCTCCTGTGCACTCGTTACCTCTCGCTCTCCTTTACTGACTTGTGCCCTCACTCTGCCTCCTCCTCCCACTCATCCTCCCTCCCTCTCTCTCTAGCCTTAAATCTCTGCATATGTCTCTTGTCTCAACTATAATCTTCAGTTTTAGAGGACCTTCCCAAGATGATCAAAATCCATGTGTGAAAAGTGCAGTTATGGGAAAGAGTGTAGTCTAGAAACCATCAGTAGAGAAGCACTTGCTCTCTACTTGGCCAGTCAGCAGGTTGGGTTGTGGTGACAAAAATGATGACAAAGGAGGAGAACTGTTATCTCAAATCCAATTATATCCAAGGTTTGCTAAGTGGCATTCGATTTTGTGAAATCATGGAGAATGTTGCAAGGGACCTTGAAGTTATAGTAGCTGTTCTCCCAACTGGATTTGTTTGATTTTGTCAACCCGGCCTTTAAAGCGACATTTGAACATCTAAATCTCATTTTGATACCACCCTGCATTGAATAAGGAGAATAGAGTCGATATTGCCGATGTGCACCCAGAACGGCTGCTATTGCACTACTGTAATGCAATATTGCTGTTGTGGGTAGGAGCATGACCTTTTTCATTGGTTTTAGACTAATTGCGCTAAATGGGTAGCCAGTATGTTGAAATGTTGGGGATTCCTCCATCATGTTACTTTAAATGTTGTAAGCTCAGTTTTCCTGTTTACCCATTAATCGATCAAATATCTTTCAGTGCAGTTGTGATTGATGATCATGGGTTACATGCAGCTAATCCAGTTGAATTGAGGATGCCAAACATGAAACACAGTGACCTTCATGGGTTGGTGATGTCATTGGCCAATGTGATTATACGTACATTTGGACTGTAATCTGGAAATCAACAGAAACTCATTGTTGAGTATTCTCAGAATATACCTCTACATAAATTAGAGGGTATTCGAATCCCTGGGTATGCGAACTTCATTAATAGATAATTAAGTCTTTGCTGCTTTATCTTTAGTGCTAGTGCCACATTCATTCCCATGATGTGGATGGTTGTTTTGTGGTAATTCGATGACAGTGCAACTGCTGAACTGAAGCTGCACTTTGAACCAGCCAGTGTCCTGAGTGTGTGGCGGGCCTCCAGGTCCCTGTATCTAGATAAGATACTAAAGGCGGGAACATGAGTATGTGTAAACAAATACATTGGAGTTTGAAGTCTACAGTTACAGTCACCTTCCTCTGCCATTGTCTATTATTGATGAGGCTTTTCCTTCGCGTGGCCCATGTCCAGTGAGTTAAGTGGGTTAGACAGTCATTATGCTGAACAAATCCTTGGGAATGCCCCTGACATGTTTCCAAGGAGATACCATCAGTGTCTAACTGATGTGCCTGGTCTTTTGTCCATTTCCACATGTGTTTATAGAGATGTGCTGTACCATATGTACCGTAATCAAACATACTGTTGTTTCAGATGCATGCTGCATTGCTTGCATGGAAAATTCAATTTTTATCATAATGAATTATTGACCTGGTCAGAACATAAATGATCCATGAAGAAATCTGTGAGCTACAGCGTCAACAAGAGGCAAACCAAATAAATCTGATGGACCCATTAGTGTGTTGCTGGGCAGCTTTAGAGCAAAACAAACACTTGCATGGACGTGTCATTCTTCACTTCTGAACTAATTGTTGCTGCTACCGACCACCATCTCTTGACCATCACAGGTGCCTGATGCCATCTTGAGGTGCCAGCGTGCAGGAATCACCGTGCGCATGGTCACTGGAGACAACATCAACACAGCTCGCGCCATCGCAATCAAATGTGGAATCATCCACCCTGGAGAGGACTTCCTCTGCATTGATGGAAAGGAGTTCAACAGGAGGATCCGTAACGAGAAGGGAGAGGTAACCCAGCGCATCTCCCAGAAGAGTTCTTTATCTCATTAGTGTGTGTGTGTGTGTGTGTGTGTGTGTGTGTGTGTGTGCGTGCATGAGCGTTGTCCAAGAATCTGAGGGTGTCCAGCTCAAGTTTTTCTCCTACTGATTACTTTCCAGTGTAAGCCCTTTTTCAGTACATTTCCTCTTTCAGTATGTTGTGTGTGTTTGTGCGTGTGTGCTCTGCAGGTGGAACAGGAGCGCATTGATAAGGTGTGGCCCAAACTGCGAGTGCTGGCCAGGTCCTCCCCCACTGACAAACACACACTGGTCAAAGGTGTGTGTGCCAGGCCTTCTGTTTCTAATACGAGACCTCCTTGGGTTTATGTAATGCAGCAGGAAGGTGTGGGCTTGATCGACAATGGATGACTCAACCAGCCTATTTAAAACGGTTACCTTGAACACACACCAAAACGGTGCAAGAGAATCCCGAAAACGAAAGAATCTTTTAGAGCAGAAACAGAATCAGAATCTTTAACTCACCACATACTGTACTGGGAGTACAAGGAATTTCTTTGGTGTTATATATTATAACATACAGTATATATATATATAAGCTATATTATATACACCTGTAACAGTAAACTTTGTGGCAGTTTGTATCTATCTGACACACAAGTGAAATGGTGTTATTTTTGATATGTAGTTTAGCAATAACTGGTACAGCTTACTAGTGACAGCTAGTCATGCTTGCTACCTTTTCCTATAAAATCAGATGTAAATGCACTCCTCTCTCATTCTCTTTTAGGAATCATTGACAGCACATTGGTAGACCAGAGACAGGTTGTCGCAGTAACAGGTGATGGGACCAATGATGGGCCGGCCCTTAAGAAGGCAGATGTGGGCTTTGCTATGGTGAGGAAAGCAACAGAGTCCTGGATCACACACACACACACACACACATACACACACACACACACACACACACACACACACACACAAACACACACACACACACACACACATGCACAGACCATGACCATCTTTCTGTTACCAAAATAACAGAGGAATTAGACTGCCCTCTGGTGTATGTCTGTAGTAAATAAAATTGGTGCTTTACTGAGACATGTTTTTACATTTCCCTCTTCGTCTGTCTTGAATGTCCCTTTCCTTTTGATTGTATTTCACTGTAGTAGCCATTAATATCATATACACTACTCACAAAAAGTCAGGGATATTTGGCTTTCGGGTGAAATTTCAGGATGAACCAAAAATCCACTATAAGCCAGTTTACAGGTGAACTTAATGAGACCTTCTCTTAACTTTGGAATGTGCATGTCCAACAGTTCAGTGTTTCAGTACTTTCTGTACTGAAATATTAAATTTCACCCGAAAGTGAGATATCCCTATCTTTTTGTGAGTAGTGTATTTCCAGAGTTCACTGAAAAATCTGATGTATTAGCCATAGCTTTAGTGATTTTACCATCAGTCACCAGTTATAAGGCAAAGCTTTCAAAAATGTAATCTCTTTATAGTATTAAAAGCTGTATCTAAGACACCAATATCACATATTTGTTAATAGAAAACCTTAGCAGGAGGCAACCCATGCACATATTTTCTCTCAAAGGGGTATTTCACTTGAACTGTTCTTCATTTGACCTTATTCTCCCTCATCCATGTTTGTTCAGCTCTGTCCTTTGGTGTTAGAAATGACTTTGTGCCACTCTGCGTGAGCCTCAGTGGAGTGGTGTTATGAGCTGGTGAGTCCAGGCCTTGTGGAGCTGATGCCCTTTCTCTCTCCCTAACAGGGCATCGCTGGGACAGACGTGGCCAAGGAGGCCTCGGACATCATCCTGACAGACGACAACTTCAGCAGTATTGTGAAGGCGGTGATGTGGGGGCGCAACGTCTACGACAGCATCTCCAAGTTCCTGCAGTTCCAGCTGACTGTGAACGTGGTGGCCGTGATCGTGGCTTTCACGGGGGCATGCATCACACAGGTGTGCACCGCCCCCACCTTCTCTACTCTTCATCCTCCTCTCACACCATCCTTTCTTTCCTTCTTTCATCCTTTGCTAGCTGTCGCCATTCTCTGTTGTTTGTTTTGTTTGCTGGTAGCCTCTTTTCTTCCTTGTATCCTTGTCTTAGTTATCTCACCAAGCGGTCCTACAGCATTGTAGCTTTCTCCTCTGTCTGACTAGCTATTGGCCTTATGGCTGGAGAAAGTGGATCTTTGTAAAATCATCAAGAGATCAAGTTTTTTCACTGGAAGGACAGAGTCAGTAGTCGTATGCCATCACTAGGCTATTTGGGCTGATCCAGGAGATAAGCAGGCCAGAAGGCCTGGGACCTGCCTTTCCCAAGCCCATTTCCTTTATGTATAAAAATACTTAGTATCAGGGAGAATGTGGCATCAGAAGTATTATGTTTTGGAAGTAAATGACAGACTATTAATCTTCATTGATATATTCTTTGTAGTCATTTCCCAGTGTTTCTGACCATTTGAGCTGTGATTGCATTTCATAACTAGAAATGTAATGCCAGAGGAATTACAATAGTGGATGGAAAGCTGCTGGCTTAATGTTGGTGGGGAGATTCCTGGGAAAAAAAACATTGAATCACTTAATCTTTGAGTTCATACAAACCCTCATACCAAAAAACCTTGTGTGTCAAGATATCTTGAGATATAACACTCAAGGTGTTTTTGATCTTGACAATTGACTTTTGACCTCCAACATCAATTCACTTCATCTTTGAGTCCATACAAACACTCATACCAAATTCCAGGCATGTATGTCAAGGCATTCTTGAGATATCGCGCTGAGAGTATTCATGGACTTGACCTTTGACCTCCAACATCAACTCACTTCATCTTTGAGTCCATACAAACACTTGTACCAAATTTGAAGCGTCAAGCCGTTCTGGAGATATAATGCGCAAAGCATGAGATATGGCTGTGACTTTTTTATTTTGACACACGGGAAACACTTAAACAGGATGTGAAGTTTTAGGGAGCACCAGATTGTATGCATTAGAAGCTGAGACAGATGGATTCACAGGTGGCACCTGTGCCAGTGTTCTAATTAGCCCGGGAACTACTCTGGGATCTTAACGAGCGCAGCTGGCTTTAGGCCATTATGACATCACAGCCATTCAAGTCTATGGGGGAAAAATGAGCTTTTTAACATTTTTAATCCCCTATTTCTCAAAAAGTATAAACTTTGAAAAAACATCTGAATTCATAACTCTCTTGCCCCACTCCAGACCTTCAAAGCGGTTATTTCAACATGTCTGTACGTTAAGCGGTTAGAGTCGCATTCATTCTTGAAAAGGTAAAAAGAAAAGGTTATAATAAGAAGAAGCCAGGAGATTTCAAGATAGTGGATTCCATCCACTATAAATAGGGTATTTGTGACAGACTTTGACAATCCTAAGTGTAATGCGATATTAATCCGTCCGTGCATGTCTATGAGATGACAATACTCATTCTTAGGAGGCGTAAACTAGATGCCTGCACCTTGTCATGACTGTAAGAGCACTACAGAGGACATGCTTTATATGGTTCAAAGCCAGGCTGTTACTTGGAGATGTTCTCAGCAGCTTGAGGAAAAGAGTAGTGAAAGAATGGTGTTTCTGCCTGCCTTCCTCCTCTAACTGTGCTCTGTGGTCCCAGGACTCTCCTCTGAAGGCTGTGCAGATGCTGTGGGTGAACCTGATCATGGACACGTTTGCCTCCCTGGCCCTGGCCACAGAGCCGCCCACTGAGTCTCTCCTCATGAGGAAGCCATACGGCAGGGACAAGCCCCTCATCTCCAGCACCATGACCAAGAACATCCTGGGCCACGGGATCTATCAGCTCACCATCATCTTCACTCTGCTCTTTGCAGGTTTGTACCACTGCTCACTCACAGTTGTATACATATCTCACAGAGGTTATTTTCATAGTGGCTTAGAGCGCAACCACTGCCTTGCCAGTAATTTCATATCGATATGTGTCTTCCTCAGGGGAACAGATCTTTGACATTGACAGTGGCCGCAATGCCCCACTGCACTCCCCCCCTTCTGAGCACTACACAATCATCTTCAACACCTTTGTCATGATGCAACTCTTCAACGAAATAAATGCCCGTAAGATCCATGGCGAGAGGAATGTGTTTGATGGCATCTTCAGAAACCCAATCTTCTGCTCGATCGTACTGGGAACCTTTGCCATCCAGGTAAGGGATTCATGACTGATTAGATCTTCCTTTTATTATCAGTTTTGACAGCAGGGTTATACCCAACGCTCCCTGCCATTCTTTATCCAAGTGCTATATATATATATATATATATAGCAGCTATTGTTCCATGAATCAAGGCACTTGAGATCCCGCTGTATTTACATACAATCCAAACATCAAGACATTTTTCTCATGTATAGCAGCATGCTATTGGTACATATTAGAGTAAAGCAAAGAAAGTTTGAAAAGAGATAATTTGTGGTTTATTTTACGTAGATAAATGGCCTAGACAGATTTGTTGGTACCTCTGAAATAAATAAATCATTATAGTATATAATTATAGATTATAGTGATGTTTAAAACTAACTGTTTCATCTTAATTAGTATTACAGATGTTAATCCTGCAGGAGTGCAGGCCTCTTCCCCAGCTTGCTGTTGTGATGTGATAAATGAGGGCTATATTCAATTTCTTGTAGATTGTGATTGTGCAGTTTGGAGGAAAGCCATTCAGCTGCTCCCCACTGGACTTGGAGAAGTGGATGTGGTGTGTCTTTCTAGGGCTAGGAGAACTGGTCTGGGGTCAGGTAACGCACATGCTTTTCATCTTTACAACCAATACAGCTCACACCACCTGAAGCTTCACTCAAGAAGTGAAATGGAAACATTCCATTGTTTGGATTATTTATCTATTAGGGGTGTAACGGTACACACAAAATCTTAATCGCTTTGAAGTCACATTCATGTTGGTACGGTATAGCTTAATTCACTGACAATATTGCTAATGCACAAGGGGAAATAGTATTTTGAAAAGGTATCAAATGTTTTTTGATGTTAATTGACTAAACTGACATGGTCCGCCACTTAATATGTTTGTGTGGGAACTCGAATTTGAAACATGGTCCAAAGGCAAAAATGCCTTCTCTTGATGACTCCTAAAGACTGCATTCGGTACATTTGATACACATCTAAACTGAACCTAATGGTAGGAATATGTGTCCTATTATCTAAGCTAGTGTGACAGAAGATGTAAGGATATGAGTGCTGTTAAACATGACTAATGTTCTGAACAGTATAGTTGTGTACTGTAATACTGCAGTCTCAAGTACTCTGCCTTTATGTTTTCACTGACCTTTCTCCACAAGTGGAATCCACACCTCCCTCTCTAACTCCTTTCTCCCTCTGATCAGGTCATCTCCACAATCCCCAATAGTAAGCTGCGGTTCCTGAGAGGAGCAGGGCGGCTGACCCAGAAGGACGAAATGCCTGAGGAGGACAACAACGATGACCAAGAGGAGATTGACCACGCAGAGAGGGAACTGCGACGCGGACAGATCCTCTGGTTCCGCGGCCTCAACCGCATCCAGACACAGGTAAAGGACCTGGGCTGAGCTGATAACTGCCCGTTGTTTAGTCATTTTGCTGTCACACTAGAGGTTATGGGTGAATCACTAATATTGGATATGGCTGACACTGATTCAATCGATGGATTTGTGCTTAAAGATTAATGCTTAAACTTTTTGAAAATTTACTTTAGACTTTGGACTTTAGTACATCTGCACTGCATTTAAATAGCACAAGGTAGTGAACATCATGTCATTTATAGGAAGTACTTATATCCTTGTCACAAAATGCATGGTTCTAGTGCATGTGGCAATCTATGCATTTGTTACAACAGTATTGTATTATAGTAACAAATCTCCTATGAATTGAAGCCTTTCTACTCCACTCCCTGGGGTATACTGTACCTACAGTGACCACAAGACACACAAGATCCCTACAGATGAACTCAACAGAACCTCGTAGAGTCACAGAAGCTCTTCTACCATCTGACCTTCTGTTTTCTTCAGCCATTCATGTTATATGGGCCATTCATTATTGTTCATGTGAAGTGATGTTTTGTCTTCAAGCCAGTTTGTTCTCTTCAACCAACATGGTCATGCTAGTGTAATTCCGTCTGCCATTGGCTCCCTATTTTCTCGCTCTCGGTGAGCCCCAACTATACATTTGTGTCTATCTGTCTCCTCATTCTTGCAGATCGAAGTAGTGAACACATTCAAGAGCGGGACTTCCTTTCAGGGTGCTCTGAGGCGGCAGTCCTCCACCACCAGCCAGAATCAGGATGTAACCAATGTTTCTAGTCCTAGTCATGTGTCCTTGTCCAATGCCCTTTCTTCTCCTACCAGCACCACTGCAGTTCCTACTGGCCGTGAGTGAAACTTCTCTCTGTGCTGGTCAGAGATGCCCCCAATACCCCCCCCACCACCACCACCAAAACAAGCAAGAATTACCATGACACAGTCAGTTCAATCAGGTTCAGTCAAATGTCACAAAGATAGAGAGAAGACTTTTCAATATATCTTCGTGTTCATGTAGACCAAATGTCAAGCCAAAAAAATCTAATTTTCAACATCATTATGAAAAACTGATGTTTTTCACTATGAAAAACATCACTGAAACATAACAACTACATAATAATAAAGAAAACATGTACTGGCATCATTAAGAAAATAATGAAACATTCACTAAAGGAGTAAGTTGTATTTCACAAGATTATCTGGATAAAGACAAATCTGCTGATCTTACAAAATATTTTTTAAAAAGTTGCAAAGTCAGTGTGATTTTTTAATTCCCCAATTTCCTGCAATCAATTTGAACTAAACCTGGTTTAACTTTACTCCAGTCATGTCTGTTGTAGCCCATGCCACCCTAATGTCAGTAGCAATGACATTTTGCCAGTTGGTTGTTAGATCTACATTTTCACAAATTCTTCTCTAAACACAAGCAACCAGTAATAGTGGTAGTGTGGTATAACGAGAGGAAGAATAACAGTGGACACACCACTAGTACAATATGTGTTACAATGGGGGAATTTCAAGTACACAAACTTGAGATGTGAGTACAAATCTGTTTTGAGCCCTCATAATCATTATTTGTGGAGTGCGCACATCCAAGATATATTTTCACAGGTGCCAGACAAAACATGTCAGAGAGAGAATGAGATGGTCTGCACACTGTACTGTATATGAGCCCCAAGAAATACTTTATTTTCTTTAAAAAGGCAACGTTTCAATCTCAACAGATCTTCATCAGGCAAAAATGAGACATGGAAGAGACGGCCTATATCACCCTAGGCCTTTTAATCAGACACCTGCCTTAACCAGGCAGGGTGCATCCATAGGTGGCAATCAGCACAGACATACAAGGCACTAGGCCCAAATATCTAATTGCATTGAAAGCTGTTCATTTAAACAGAAACAGCATTATGCAAAATACATGGAGTAGCAATACCACCTTATAATCATTAACAGTCAGATGAATCTGACTGCCAAACTTTGTTGCAGATAAACATTTCTGTAATACAAGCACTGAATGATAATCCCACTCATTTATGGGGGCATCTTTGAGCTTTTCTTCATTGCTTTCTGGCTCTCTGCAGTTTTCCTCTTTCAATTCCCATGTTTGTTCTTAATTCATCTTCTGAGCCCAGCTCTCGAGAGCACTATTGTCTCAATGTCCCATGTGTTTGTCTTCCCCAGAGTGCTAGGAGCCCTGGAGTAGGGGGTACATCCTAAGGAGTGAATTTCAGGTTGTGAGTCCCTCCATTGTCTGAAAAGTAAAATTGATGTCAATTTTTTTTAATATATATTTTGTTTGAAAACCAATTCAACTGGGCTGGGTAAACATTCAAGTATAAGCTGATGGGTTTGAGCTGGGTTAAGTTGGGTGGAGATAGTCCCTCGGAGAAGGCTCAACACTTTGTGTCTCCCTTAGTGTGTGATAGAAGGGTGGTCACCTAGTAAGGCTAACTTCATGGCCAGATGGTTTTTGTCTCAGTCTTAATACAGCAGGACAAATGTACGAAAAGAGTGGAGTCCCTCCCCCCTCATAGTCCTGTCTTACATGTCATCAGTGTATGGTGTACAGAGAGACGCATGTTTGGGTTCCACAGAGACCTGTGTTCTGTCTCTTGGCTTCACATTGTTGCTC
Source organism: Alosa sapidissima (assembly GCF_018492685.1). Taxonomy (NCBI): domain Eukaryota; kingdom Metazoa; phylum Chordata; class Actinopteri; order Clupeiformes; family Clupeidae; genus Alosa; species Alosa sapidissima. The sequence goes on from NC_055960.1 coordinate 4,961,996, forward strand.
TTTTGATGGACTTGCGTGTGTCTCTGCACTGGAGTCCCTGTGTTGCGCAGGCTCAGTCTGCCACCCATTGATGTGCTCCGTGTTGACATCACTTCTCCCATCTCATTCAGAGCAGTGTAATTTTTGTTTTGTTTCTGTTATGCATCTCTTATAACATAAGCCCGATAGCAGAGTACCTCCTATTCCATTTTTGTCAGATATTTTCATTTTTATCTTTGGAAAAACATCTAGAAATATGGAAGATAGACCAACCTAGGTATTAATAAAGCAGGATTCACAAAATTACTTCTATATCTTCACATAACATATACTTCTAATCAGAAGGGGTATACAGTACAGTATATGGAACGCTGGTCATTATCGGGAAAATAAGTCCCGACAGGGCGAACCGGACCCTCAATTCTTTAGAAATTGCGGAATGATATGAAAGACGTGAATCAGAAGCACAAAACCTGTTGCCATTGACAACGGTAATTATATGTTTCAGTGGTAATTACATAAATTTATTACACGGCTCTTCAGAGTGCTGCAGAAAGTTCCATTCACATGAATGGGCCTTCCCAACGTTCGGGCCTATGTTAAATCTACATAAATCACCGGCAAAGCATTTAATCACCGCTGTCAATGGCAACGGGTTTTGTGCTTCTGATTAATGTCTTTCATATCACTACACAAGGACTGGAACTTCATTCAAACGTGAAAGCAGACGGTTGATCAGCTGTGTTCTAAAGAATGTTTGATTCAAGTTCAGCAGCGTGTGTTGTTGCGAACTATTTGTTTCTCAGCAAATGCCACGATGAACGGTAACAAATAGGCTAGGTTATGTAGGCTAAAGTCATATCGTGGGGAGTTTTTTATTTCGTTTTGGCAAGTAGCCGTATAATAAGCGGGATAATGTATAGAACGCCGGTCATTACTGTGAAAATAAGTCCCTTCAGGGCGGAACAAGACCCCTCCGCTGCGCGTTGGGGTCCGGTTCGCCCTGTCGGGACTTATTTTCCCAGTAATGACCGGCGTTCTATACATTATCCCTTACATATTTGACCGTAGAAACTAGAAATGGAAGAAAAAGACTTATTTGTAGACTATTCTCTCTTAACGACCTAATCTTGGTACTGTATCAACAGTTCCTGCACACTGGTGTATGGTGTCTTGTCTATTGCATTACAGACAGTAGCAAACATGAATTAAAACATAGAATGTCAGCATGTCGCTATCATGTGAGATGTGCGTTCAAGATGAGGTGGCTGAGGATATGAGATGGATCAATTGTCTCCAAAGGATATTTAGTTATATTATGGGGGCTGATTTATTTCCTATTATGATTAAGTATGTGAAGTATGTGATTGTAAAAACAAATATACTGCTATTTCGTTGGGGTTATATAGCTAAGGTTGGTTTTACAGTAATGGACTGTTTAGTCCATTAGTAGTAGATAGATTTTAGTGGCATACCGATTTAAACAGCACTTTTGGGCCTATACTTGAGTGTTTACACAGATATGCATGGAATTGTGGAAAGAACAGAATTTTTCATCTGTTCTCATCTATTTTCGTGTGTCTGTGTGTGTGCGTGTGTTTTAACTCTTATTTTTCTTCAGCCGTCTACGTAACTGTATTTGTTTCAGTGTACCAACACAGTCTTGTCTAAGCTGCATGTTCAGTGTCCTTTGGTTGAGTACTGGATCCGTTGGTCTGCTTTGTTGTCTTGTGGCACCATACCTCTATGAGCATCAGTCTTGTTTGTTTCATTTCCATGTTGAGACCACTGTGTTCCCCTCCCTCACCCATGCCTGTTCATTCATACCGGGAGTCTTTGTGGAGTTTTCTTTTCCCCTCTCCTTTTAAACTCTTCCTGGATCTGACACGCTTCCTCTGAACAATTTACCACAAGACTTCAACTTGCATGTGTATATTTTCCTTTATTAACGTGGCTTGTCTCTAGGTATACATCATACTGGATTGTAGCGTATACTGTTCTTAACAGCATCGCCTGTGTTTTCTTGTGTGGCTTTTGAAAACCTTTTTTTGTTTTTAACATGTTTTAGTTGTTATTCTCTTCTGTTTCTGTTGATTGACTGCAGTTGCCAGTGTTTCAGTGCACGTGAACAGTTGAGCTATGAATGTCTCCCAAAGTAACATGACCGCAGAAACTGTGACATGTGGTTTCTCACAATGCTTCTTCCCATCCTCTGCCCCTCTATCTCCTCTGTCTATGACAATCCGTGGGTCCTCCATGTTGGATGCTGATATCACTTCTTGGTTACTAATACTCTATTTTTGTCTTTTAATTTCTTTCTTTCCAACTATACAGATCCGTGTTGTGAATGCATTTCGTAGCTCTCTCTATGAAGGCTTGGAAAAACCAGATTCCAGACCCTCCATTCACAATTTCATGACCCATCCCGAGTTTAGAATAGAAGACTCCACACCCCACATCCCACTCATAGATGACACTGACATCGACGACGAGGCCAGGAAGAACTTGGCTAGTCAGCCCTCTTCACCCAACAAGAACAACAACGCCATTGACAGTGGCATCAACCTCACCACCGACACAAGTAAATCAGCTGCCTCCTCCAGTCCAGGCAGCCCCCTCCATAGTTTGGAAACATCCCTTTAGCCCTCATCTCCTGGGGAAAAAAGATTTATTATGGGGAAAAAATAATAAACTCTTCAATTTCAAGCATAACAAAGGCAACACAACATGTGTAAGGCACCTGCGCTGCAGACTGAAGAAGTGTTCCGAACCATTTTTTAGTTGTTTTTCCCTCTCTTCTTGGTGGCAATGTTAAGGAGACACAGCTGTGGCTGAACTTGAACAGTATCCGATTCAAACTGACCACTCTTTTTGCTGGCAACAGTGACTGTAATAATAATATTTTAAAAGCCAGTTGACTTCAACTATTATAATTCCTCCTGCATGAATGTACATTACCCAAGTTTTTATTTAAATTGTTGAAAATTTTATTTGGACTCTATGATTTTGATTTGGTGGGAAGTGCCGTGGACTGCTATTTTAAGACAGATTATCCAATTCACTGGTCTGTGAGTTTCTTGTGTGGCATGTATCTAACTGTATAGATTTATTTCATTAAATAAAGTGTATCAAGGTTGCAGGGCTCAACTTGCACTGTAGATTTGCACCTGTTGGAAAAGAGGAACCCATGAATAATAGCATTTATTAAAATATAATATATAAAACTATATATACATATATGTATAAACATATACATATGTATACATATATGTATTATATATATCTATATATACAGAGTTTATCTTTGTTTGTTGGCATGTTGCCTTGTTTCTGCTTAAATGGCTCTAAACTACTTTAACTTATTTATGTCCTAAAGAGAATGTAATTTGTTTACAAAACCGTAGAAGCGTCCTGGTTTATTTGTAGGGTTCAAATCCATACAGCAGATCTAGTCAGAACAGCTCAAGATGTTGAATACTCCTGTAATATTGGACTAGGTGTTTTATTACAAACTGTGTGCTGGACTTGCCTGCTATTTTGTCAGATATTGTAGATAATTTTAGAGGATAACAAAAGAAACCAAAATATAGTGGGATATATAATTCATGTGGCATCTTAGTATTACATGATTGTTTGGATCAACTCTGAGCGATTCCCTCTGTTTCCAACCACAGATCTTAAGATGAAGTTGGGTTTTTTTCCATTATTAATCTATTTTTTTAATGCTTGAATGAACTTGAAGTCAATCTCAAAAATGAGTGGGCCATTCAGGTGTAATTAAATTAACTATCTACTCAACAACTACTGCTTGTTTAACGAAAAGTGTTTTCAATTATGTGTGACCCTTCAAAGGATGCGATGGATTTTTTTTATGTTAGAAACAAATGGAAACTAAGTTATATTTGGCTTTTCTGTATGGAAATCAAAACATTGTGTTGAAATCTTGTGATATATTGTGCTGATTCTTTTTTTTACTTTTTTCATTTATTTTTCTTTAAAAGAAAGAACCCAGCTCAAGAGCTGATGACATTTTAAACAACTGAAAAAATAACAAAATGGAATGTTGCTTTTGACTCATTTCTAAGAAATATATATATAAGAAATATACAGTATAGAAGTATATATATATATATATTTCTATATATATGAGACACATGAACCTTTTCTGCACTACCCTGATATGAATGAATTATGTGGTGTTAATGTAGATGTGCTTCTGTGTTTTAAACAAGCTTGTCTTCCTGCCGTCACAAAATATATTCCAGCATTTCGCTAGTTGTAAAATATTTATTGTGGTATAGAAATGAAAGATCACATAGAAGATCAATTTTTGGAGGGACATATGAGGATGCATCAAGTTGTTCCTGACCCTGATATTGTATCCCAGTTGTTTGGTTATCACCACTTAGAGCCATTGGGGAAGCATGATGCTATATGTTCAATATGCAATTTGAGCCCATCCACCTTTCTACCAGTATGCTTTTATACTCTCTCTTCACCTACTCTTTATTTAAGCCCATCCACCTTTCTACCAGTATGCTTTTATACTCTCTCTTCACCTACTCTTGATTTGCCTGTTTCATCCTCTTTCTTTTTATTAGTCAGTTGTTTCATTGTGCAAGGGTGAACAAGCTTTAACTGTTAGCTCAGGCAAGGACTTCAGCAAAGGAACATTTATGAGATCCCTGGTTTAGGACAGCAAGTATTATTTCCATCCTGGTGATCCCCACTGAGAATGATTTGTTTTGATATATTGCCTGAATTTCTTTGAAAATATATCAGATGCATTTCCACATCCACCAAAAATCCAGCTTTAACATAACAGATATTAGAACATGTGTCATTTGTTCATGGAGCGCAGTCTCACTTGAAACCACGTCTACAGCCAGGTTTGCCTGGGCAGGGACTGAAGCTTATTTCATTTATTTCATATAAGTCCTCTCCAAGTCATCAGTACAACTGGTCAAGTCTTTCTGCACAGTGCCCCACCACTGATGTTGGGCCAAATCACAGATGCAGTTGAAATGCATAACAACATAACAAACATCTTAATGACAATGTTGAAGTATTCTAATACGAATAATAACAGTGATATGAATAATATTTCTTGCAATACATCAAACTGCTTCTATGTACTGTACTTAGCAGCATGCATTTTGTGAAACAAAGAATATATATATATATATATATATATATATATATATATATATATATATATATATGCCAAAAAATGTTTGGCACTCTAGCAATTTATGGGTAAATGATAAGTGTTCATCCATCTTGTTTTTATGAATTTTTTATCTCTACAATAATTGTAAATAAAGAACTTAATGTCTTTGTTCATTTAATACTATGCAAAAGTCATGCTTTCTGATTGTTACCAAACCTAAACCCCTAGAGTGTGTTGCTGGAATGTTTGTGGTCTAAAAAAGTCAGTAAACAATGTGATGTACATGATTTTTTAGCTTGACAGCAAGAAAAAGCAATGAACTGTGACTCTTGCTGCCTACCTGTCCATAACACAACTCCAGACAGGAGCGCAAGTGAAAAAAACAGCACTAAATAAATTCCCAGAGCAGCATGAACCTGAATGGTGTCCCATGAGCAGTCGTGCGTCTGTGTGATGTTTGCATTTCCTGGGCCCAGCCACTCTTTTTGTGTGCATTGTGTCTACTGTGTGTGTGTCTATGTTCAGTGCAATACCTTCCAGAGTCCAAGCAGCCAGAAGATGGAACAGATGAGATCTTAGTCATTAAAAAGGAGGAATGAGCATGACCATGAAGCACTGATGTTACTGATGTTTTGTGACATGTTAACTACATGTGTTATACATCTAAATAGAGATGTGATGCCTTATACTCATCCTGTGTATTGAGGTCCAGCATTGAGGAGCTTACCTCACTGTGCACTAAAATATACTTCTCCTACTTCAGTATGTAAAGTTAAGACTGGGATAATTCAACCTCTACTAACATGGTGTGGTTTTGAAACTTCAGCAAGGCAATAGTAATCAGGGTGCTTTATCACCACAGTTGAGCTACCAGTAGAAGGTCTATTTGCTTCATGTGGCTGACTAGTGGCCTTCATGATACATGACTATTGTTACTTCTTGTATCTTCCAGCAGAGGGTGGTATTCAATTAGAAATGTTACATTTTCATGTTCATCTTAGGCTCATACATACATAGGCAGAAAAAGCCATCTTAGATCCAACCATGAGTTGCAAACACAGAGATGAGCAGAATGATGTAATATACTATACTTGCATATACTAATGAAAAACAAGTCTTATGACCATCATGTACTGTATATTTGTGCAAGACATCAGCAACTTGATGTTGAGCACATCATTTTTTTTTTTTTTTAAACTAACCCACACCATTAGTATTTTCTCTGACTTTTCGAATGAATTCAGGTTTTTAGGCCACAGAGCTCATTCATGCTTCTGTTTGTGTGGTAAAATAAAGCTCATAAATGCACACATTTCTATTTGATTGAACAGATGATGAAGAGCAGGTGGATGCATCTCTGTTGATGTCTACGTTAGTTGTAAGAGACGTTTTATAATTGTATGCAAAATAATGTGTTAGAAATATTGAATATCATGCTTAGTATATTTTGCCACATAAATGCTCCCATCTGTATGGGATAAATTGTTTTATATTAGTACTCTGCTTGTGTATCCAAGATGTGTTGTTTATGGTTGAAATGATACAGAAATAGAACAATCACAAGCAATTTAGTATAAAGATGAGCTGATTGGCCTCAAACATCCCTTGTTCAAAAGTACTCAAATCTTTCTAGCAATAAGACAAAGTGTCTCTCAGGTGCAGACAGTTTTTGTCATACAATGAGTAACACTGATTTAGCTACAGCACTGTCATTTAACCTCACCATTTTTTATGTGGTTACATCATACAATACTTGGACATGTTGATTGCTCATCTTGGTACAGGACTGCTTAATAAGTTTAAGAAGGTATTCAGACATACAGTAGCATTAAGGCTGAAGACCTCTGAGAAGTCCTTTCAACTTCACTTTTCCCGACTGCCCAGTCAGATTTTAACTCAGATTTTAACTAATTTAGACATAAGAATCCTCATGGTTTACACTTACATTCATTTTACTGTGGCCAGAAAAAATGATGTGCTGTAACAATTACAAGTAATATGCTTCCTTCGTGTGCTTGACAAGGATAAGGAGCATGCTGGCTTAATGAGAAAGCAAGCCCATTTCTCTTCTTTTGTTGCATGAACTCTTAAAGACTTCCTGTTGTCAAGCACAGCTGTGAGGAGAACTTTATTTCCATCATATATCAAAGCATGCCTGGGCCTGCCGTGCTTCCACAGCGCTGAGTGACCCCTTATACCACAAGCGCCGTGTGCAGCTGAAACCATTTGTTCCCCGTGGCTGTGTGTGGGAAAGTTCAGCCTCCCAGCAAGAGCACCACTTCACGAATGTTGTTGCTTTAGTGGGCTTTCATCAATACCGGGGAGGACAAAATAGTGGGACGATGTCAGTTAGTGGAATAGTGGAAGATGTCAGTTCAAAAAATGCGAACATGAAAGTTCTGTTAAGTTGAATTTCCTTTTGTGGGTTGGTGATTTCCCATGATTCAATTCACTTTACAATTGGATCAAACTCTAAATGCATCTCTGTGGAGGGATAAGCCAAAAACTCTGTGGAAGGGACAGTAAAAATCAGAGGGAGGCAGGGAAGCAAGAGCGCGAAACATATTTTTTGCGGGTTGCAAATTGAAGTGGCAGAGAGAAAGAGAGAGAGAGCAGATAAAGGCTCTCTACGTCAGGAATGCACAATTTGCATGCAGCGATGTCGCTGGCACGGCCAATGAATATTTAGTGGGCTCCCACAGCCCTGCAGAGATTAATGCCGAATGAATTCTAGTCCATGCGCGGGCTGATTTCCCTGAAGAATAGGCCTTTATTGGGGCCCAGTTGAATCACACTGCTTTCCTTTGGCCAAATGGAGGTAGAGGTAATTGACAGTCCTTTAGAAACTGCCAACACTGGTGCTTTTTTGGAAGGGATTGATTTTGAAATTACATTGCCCTGGGGTCTTTAAAGGCCAGGCTGGAAAATGCAGCCTTTAGTAATTGTTCTAATGAGATCAGCGTACCTATGGTTCCTGTTTGGGAAGCCCAGTTGTGGGAATGACATGGGAAACTAAGAGAGACCCCCCCCCCACCCCCCGCACCACCTCCTCCCACCCAACACCGTCCCCATCCCGACAGATAGAAATCTATTTTGTTACAGCTTTCCTTGTTCAAACTAATTCTGTTTTACATTGTTTTCCTTCAATAAGAATGACTTTGGCATTTCCAGAAAGATAAATAAAATAAAAATAGCATTGAATTATTTATAATAAAAAGAAGAGTCAAAGCGATCTCTTTTCTCTAAACTTCACTTCTCAAGTTTTCCAAATGACCTCATTAATGGAGTTATCCTTAGTGTCAGCATCTTAACAAGGTCTATTTAGGAGCCAAGAAAAACGGCACATTCAATAAAAAACATCAAAGAACAGCGGTAGACATTATACAAATTAATTATCTGTCACAGCAAATTAACCTGTTGACTAAAGAGAAAAAAAATCTCTACACAGTTTAAAAGCTTGGCGGCTTATTACGAAGGCTACTGAGAAATTCTTCAAATAGAGTAATAAAAGACGCCACGTGATCCAGTTCATATGGGGACTGAATGTGGTAGGCAACACTGTAAACAAACCTGCAAACAAATAAATAAACATTAATAAATAAATGTGAGCTGTAATTGAAAACTGCTACCAGCAGGTGTCCTCCACATCAATAAGGGGTCATTTGTATCCTATTTAACAAACACTTTACACCTGTTATGCTCCCCTAGTCCCCTTGGAGATGCTTTTCAGATTACTTAAACATTTGAGTATGGCATGAGTTCACAAGGAAATTACCCTTTTTACTTGTTAGCTTTACAGCTTTTTTCTGTTGCATGTTTTAAATCACATGTATCCTACACAACAAAGATTTCAACAGGTCCATTTTGTATAAAGTGCACACAGTGAGTCTTGTGTCTTGTGATGCATGTGCTATTAAATACTCACATTTAAGTTACCTGAAACTATTCGTCATTTTGAAAAGGTACTTACATACATTTTCCCACATTTATTACGCACATTTATCTACCATATTTCCAAAGGCAATATTCGCAAGCATCACACCACCCAGATGCGTTGTAAGAGATGCTGTCCCCCAAAACTGAGGAAGATAGTAACTGATGGGGGAGGCCACCATAGTCCCACTGCCCCAACAAATGGAGATAGTAAATAGAGTATAGTACTACAGGAAGTGGAGCTGGACCACAGTGGAACTGGGGTGCAGACCGACATTTCACAATGTTAAGAGCCATCTATAAAACTGGACATGTAAGTATGTATGTATAGAGGTTGCTTACTAGTATATAAAAATGGTTATGAGACCAAAATCGAGCATTTTGGCCAACCCTCAAAGGCACACATCTATGACCCCTCAAGAGACACCATCCAAATCAAGAAATATGGCAGTGGTAACATTATTCTATGGATATTACTTTTGTCTACAGAAGCTGGGAGACCTTGAAATAATCCCTCGTGCTGGGAGAGGGATTACTATCAGTAGGACAATCACCCAAGGCCCAACCAAGATGACCTGTACATTCTATAAAGAAGAATGGCAGGGGAACACTGCAGCACTTGCATTGTCTTACTTCAAAAGACAAGACAAGTATCAATGTAGAGGGCTTGAATACATTTGAGTATTTATTTTATTTTTGATTAGTAAACAAATAATGTCAGGTTTTGATTGTAACCTCGGGTTCTCTGAAGGAGAACATGACAGCTGGACAGCCTGTGACAGAAGTGTTTCAGTAAGAGAAACACCAAGACATTTATGTGGAGGCGCCTCTGCACACTCGTCCACACTATGGTGGCTGTCCGTCCCATGTGCACAACTCCTCAGCCATGGAGTGAGGCATCTGTGGATACGACACGCCTGCAGCTCACCTGGCCCAGGAGCACACCTGTGCACAATGAGCTCGGGGAGAGCCAGAAGGCTAGTCTGTTCCAGCACTGCTCGTCCACTACTAGCACTGCTCGTCCACTACTAGCACTGCTCGTCCACTACTAGCACTGCTCATCCACTACTAGCACTGCTCGCCCACTACTAGCACTGCTCGCCCACTACCAGCCGCCATTGTCTGATCCTTTGTTGGGTGGACACGGTGGCTGTTCAGCCAGGCTTGCAGCAGGCTGAGCAGAACTGCTGCTAATGCAGCTGCTAGAAGACCCAGTAGCCTTTGGCAGTGGTGTACACTGACTGCGTGTCCCAAGCGGAGTCGAGCTCGAGTCCAACAAACGCCAGCCGCTAAGTGGGCGTGAGGGAGCATTTCGACCAGTTCACCTGCAAGCCTACAAGTCGGCTGAGTGTGGTAGCTGGGTGAGCATGCAGCATCACTGGAGAGGCTGCCGTCAGCATCCAATCGTCCAAACAAATTAGAATGCGGATGCCGTCTTGTTTCTGGGGACAGAGATAGCCTGAACAGGTGGACTGTGAACTCCCGCACCTTGCCTTTGAATTGAAAGTGTACATACTTCCAAAATGGACAAACTCTTCTTTCGATGCTGACTGATAATTCTGAATGACATTTGTTTTGTGTGAGGTCAAGGATGGGTCTGAGACCGCCATCATTTTTAGGTACAATAAAGAGCAGTGGGAGAAGATATACATGTCGGTGCACCCTGGGCGGAGTTTGGTTGAGGTCACTGAGGATACTGGGCAACAGAGGAGCTCACTGGCGTAGACTTCAGGAAGTCCTGTGGTGTTCAGTGCTCTGCACGATTGCCCCACGCAGGTGTACAACTTCTCAGCCAGAGAATCCGTAATGTGGCAAGACTGTCCTGCCATCGGTTGACGGGCCCTATGGGGCAAGGTAGGCGGCCACTGCCTCCTCGACACAGGGCAGTGAGGAGTAATCCAGCTGATCCATGTCCCAGAGTGACTAGAAGATTGAGTTTCCTAAGCAAAATACAGGATTGCAGTTAGTGGTCTCTCATGTTTGTCTGGGCGGGCCCTGAAGAAGCTGGTGTCCATCCTGGTCTCAGTCAATGGGGGTTCAGCCGGCCATGGGATGCAGTTGAGATAAAATACAAAATACAAAATTCAACATTCCCTGTGTCCCTATCACATCTTACAAGTGCCATCCAGTGCCTCCCATTCTGAATAAAGAATAGATCTCCTGGAGGGTAACTTGTTGATTTGTGCTTTGCTCATGACAGAATCCAGTAAAGATGCTTCCCCCCAGGTGAAGATAACTAAGAGGCGGCTCTACATGGGCAGATGTCAAACCCATGGCAGCAGATGTCCCTGCCTCCTGTCATGTTCAAGCTGCGGCCCGGTATTACCAGTGAGGTACAGCAATCCAGTCTTCCACAATGAGAATTCCACCAACATTACTACTACTTGGACATTCTCACAGACATACTTTCCACACTGAACACCACCATATATTCTCAACTGCAAACCCTGGAATTTTAAAGAGCTGTATGATCATTATTTTTATCTTTTTAAAGATTTTTCCTGAATGTTTACTCTATGTGTTCATTTAGTCTTCAACAAGCAAACTTGCTTGCTATTAAAGGAGAATTCCGGTGTGATATTGACCTAAAGTGTGTTGAAACATGATACCGAGTGTGAACATTATGTCTCATAGCCCATCTCGGCTTGTCCCCTGCACTCCGAAATCTGGCGGTAGTATGAATGAACAGGTATGATAAGGGATCAGATTCCAAAAATAATTCCATGGAAATGCATGGATTCCAGTTGCTGCTACTGGAAGAAACTGGAATCCATGCATTTTCACAGAACTATTTTTGGAATCTGATCCCTTATCATACCTGTTCATTCTTACTCGTCGCTCGACTTATCGTGACTAAATTCAAGATGGCTGCAAACGCTAAACTTCGTGAAGATACTGTCTGTATAAATCGTCTTTTAAGTAAACTACCAGTGCTTTTTCATTGTTCTCAATGTCTCGTTTTAAATGTCAGGGCCCTCAGAAGTCTACCAATTAAAGGAGAATTCCGGTGTGATATTGACCTAAAGTGTGTTGAAACATGATACCGAGTGTGAACGTATGTCTCATAGCCCATCTCGGCTTGTCCCCTGCACTCCAAAATCTGGCGCTAGTTAGCCGATGCTACCAACAGCTTTTTCAATGGTGGTGCTTCGGCATCGGGCTAGCCATGCAAATAAATCACTGTTTTACACCATTTACGAGGCTAAATGTATCTCCACACTTCATTGGTAGACTTCCGAGGGCCCTGGCATTTAAAACGAGACATTGAGAACTTTGAAAAAGCACTGGTAGTTTACTTACAAGACGATTTATACAGACAGTATCTTCACGAAGTTTAGCGTTTGCAGCCATCTTGAATTTAGTCTTGATAAGTCGAGCGACGAGTAAGAATGAACAGGTATGATAAGGGATCAGATTCAGCACAGACCTCTATGGGCAAGACAATGGCACCCTCACTGCTCTTAGGTTTGGGATGAATCTTCAGACCCATTGTCTGACCCTGTGCTGGTGCAGAGGCCCCTGGGTTCCTCCTGGTGCACTTTCCTAGGTTACACAGGTAATCCTTGTGATCCACCTCCATCTCTTTCAGAGAGACTTGGTGCCAGCTTCATTCATGCCCATGGTAGGCTACATGCTGATCATTGTCACTGTAGTGGTTCCGGTTTTCTTTAGTCTTTTTTTTTTTTTTTACTCAGTAACGGATGGGATTTGTGATGTAGCGAAGTACAATACTTCACTCAAAACCTAACCAAGTACAAATAAAATTACCTATTTTAAAAACTACTTAAAAATACAAAATACACAAAAAAACAACTCAATACAGTCACGTGAGTAAATGTAATTCGTTACTTTCCACCTATGGCAGCAGGGTAACATGTTCCCTTATGGGTTGGTTGAAGGCCAGGCGCGCCGCTGCATTCTGGATCATCTGAAGGCAGGGCTCTAGAGTGCGACCAATTTAAGGGTGCGACTACATTTTTACCTGGGTCGGACTGGTGCACCTAACGTCATACGGGTAAGCGCCTAGACTTTCCTCGCATCTGCTGTTTCTTCACAAACTAAGCGTTTGTTCTCCTTTGACTAGTGTTGCATGATGCACCGATACTACAAAAGTATTGCAAAACCCTGACATTAGAAATGTCCCAATATCTAATTTTATTAGTATCGTTTTAAGAATGACAATCGGTGCTTCCTGTAGCCTTGTCTTTTCTCCTCACACGCACACACGCAGCTTTTAACCCGCATCTGTCATGTAATAAGTATAGCCAGACATGGCTGCTAGTTTAAGTGATGCTGTGCCCGCATAGCAACAAATAATAGTAGGCTAATGTTAAGTTAATTTGCTGACTTGCACCTTTCAAGTTTGTGTTGCTAGTATACCTAGGCTATGGAATTGAGTTCATTTAGGCCTAGTGTTGGGTTTGATGACATTTCTGAAATAAGCTACACAACCTATTGGCAAACTTTTACATCTTGAGAGAGTTCCTCCTAGATAAATATCCTGTTAGCTCACACGTCATGTTTATCATTAATGTAGTCTACTCACCAAAATCATAGAAATAAACATTGCTGTCACTTATCTCTTCTATGACCCCAAAAAGATTTTCCTTTGACTTGTTAGTTTTTCGAACATTTATTTTATGTAATGACATAGAAAACATAATGAATTGCATCCATATATCCTTGGACTATGAACAGCTAATTTCCTCTAAAACGCCTAAAACCGTGAGAATGAAAGCTAATTAGGCTACTTTCACGTTTTTCTTAAAGTGACAGGCACTCAATTAGACCTACACACCACCACTGTAATGACATTAATGACGAGTGTAATAGTTAAAGAATCAATATGAAATATTCAAATTGCTAAATATGTTAAGCTAGCCTATTAGTAATTATGCAGGTCATAAAATAGGCTACTATAATTTATCAACAAAATATATAAAGTTTATGAATTCCAAAATATGAAATAGAAACATGACAAGCTATCATTTTCCGTGTGTGTGTGGAGGGTCGAGCAGAGACTAGGATTGCCACTGAATGATCACACAGTATTCAATATTACTGTTGGCGTCAAGGTGGTGGGGGCACCAAATCCAATCAATAACCTACTGTCATTCCTGGTCCATGCTCTGACAACAGCTCAGACACGGAATGTACAGTATATGGAAAGCAATAAAAAGGTGACCTTAGAATTGTAGCATTAAAGGTGGCATGATACAAAATTTGGGTGCACTTCAATTTTGTGCTGGTTCACCTAAATAAAAAAAGTTAGGCTCACCAGTGCAACCAATGCAACAAGTGAGTCTGGAGCCCTGGAAGGGGTTTCACTGTGCAGGCTAGGGGACCTGTCAGGAGTGCGTTACAGTAGTCAAGTCGTGAGATGACTATGGCCTGTACCAGGAGTTGGGTAACATATTGAGTCAGGTAAGTCCTGATTTTACGTATGTTGTAGAGTGCGAAACGGCACGACTGGGCAACCGAGGCAACATGATCGGAGAAGGTTAGTTGGTTGTCGAGCACGACTCCTAAATTTCTTGCAGCCCTGGTAGGTGCAACAGCCAGGGAGTCAATTTTGATGTTGATGTGATGATTTATAGTAGGTTTAGCTGGGAGGACCGTGACTGTGGTCACCCTGGCTTCCTTTAAAGCTTCTGTCACGGACAGCAGAGCTGTTTCGGTTGAGTAGCCTCTCTGGAACCCAGATTGGTTTGGATCAAGAAGGTTGTTCCGTGAAAGGAATTTAGAGACCTGTTTGGAGACTGCTCCTTTGATACCTTTGGATAGTAAGAGTAGGAGTGAGACAGGGTGGTAGTTCTCAAGTTGAGCAGGGTTGAGAGAAGTTTTCTTAAGTAACGGTGTTACCCGAGCCGTTTTGAATGCTGTTGGAATGCTGTTGGAAACATGCAATATTATATGTAAAATATATAAAATGCGTCATTAGTACGATGACTCAGTATTGACAGAAGAGAGCTTGTCCAAAAGGAAATGTCTTGACTCAAATTTCTTTTCTTTGTCTCACAAAAAATGAACAAGCTCTTAGCGAGATCTGACCTGTTTGTCCTAAACCCCCCTTTGGCGGTAAAAAAGAGCAATAATAATAAATAATAATAATAATAATAATAATAATAATAATAATAATAATAATAATAATAAACATGTATGAGTATTTTGAGATTTTAAGCTGAACTTATGAGATGTGTTTGGCAGAGACTAAAAATGGAAGAGGAGTTTCCTGCTGTTTAGGCATGGTAGCATACAGCTCCATATGGCACTTCCTGCATGTCAGATTACTTATGGTTAATGCGCTCTGATGGACCATGAACCTGAGACTCTTGGGGATGATGAGAGGGAAGGGATGCTGGGGGACTGTGTGCAAAATTCTGGGGGTTGGTGTACTTTACAATTGCAATACAGTATATGAAATTGATATACCAGTTTATTGACTTCAAGTTTAAATGCACATTGTTGTTATTTTTCCAAATTATGATCCAAACAAGTACATTGAAAATAATAACCTGTAGGATATTTTTACCCCAGCCTAAACACATCTTCTTTCCTCAAAATACATATTCATTTTTTTAAATGACAAATATCCCTTCATGACCTTGAAATGGCTTCTGTGCATCTCCACACCCTCTTCCTCATATCTGATGTGGACAAAAGTCTCTATTAATTAACCTGACTCTTGTAACAAAGCCGGTTAATTCAAATGGCAAATAGATCTTAGACTCTTTGGGCCTTATTATTAACAATCTAAGCGCAGTTTGCAATTATTAAGTCTAAAGCGCAATTTGCATGAAGGTTTAGGGTGTGTCTGAATTGATATATGCTATTTTGACGGTAAAAATGGTTGTGTTATCTGGGACTCGTTGCTAAGGTCTCACCAATTGTTACATTTCGGGACAGTGCGCCTTCAAAACTTTAGACCAGCTTTTTCTTGGTCAGAGGTGTTATCATTATTAGTGGTGCTAAAATAGCAATTTGTGATCATGCGCCTGACCACACCTATTTTTTTCATTGTCATACTGTACCTGTATGTGCGAAAAGTTAATTTGACAACTTGTGAACTTGTACGCTTGCTGGATTAATTATCACTGTGTTGGGTGTAAGCAAGGAAGAAGACTTGCGTTGCGTCTGGCTCCACATGGGTGGGTGTAAGATATTGTAAATGTGCTAATTACCAACCATTTAGTTCGAAAATTCTTAAAACAACGATGTTTTTTAATACTTCAAAATAACATTTGCTACAGTAAATGAACCTTACATTTTTCAGTAGACATAGGTATTTGAACAAAATATAGTTTGGTTCTTACCAGGGCTTTTACTGCCTGAAATATCCTTTTTTTTGTTTTGTTTACCACGCTCGGATTTTAGTGCTTGGGCTGGTGGGTAGGCTACTTATTCCCAACCTTTCTCACGGCACATCAACGGTTAGCCCGAGAATTCTCGTCGCAATTCAAAATTCTACTGGAGCTCCAAGCGGATTTGTACATGCAGACTTACAACACTGTTTACAGCTCTTCGAGTCACGGTAAAATGTCATTTTTGGTACATAGCTAATTTAGATAAACTTATGGTGTGGGTGCTTGCGTTTCATTAGGAATCCGCCGTCTTAGTTTGTATAGAAATGAATATTAAGTGACACATACACGTAAAAGGTTGGACATACGTGACGGTTGGTAATGTGTGACGTTCCGATAGGGCCCTTAGTCTGAATGTGTTTTTATTTCATCGTCTATCCACACACAGTATTTCCGTTGTGCCAGTTTGGCTGGTGATCATATTGACTGGTGATATTTGCATAAAAACAGTGTTCAACAATATTCAACAATGCACTGTCTAGTTCTAAACAGGGTTCTGCTCTGCCTCCGCCCCTGGTGTTTGTTAAATGAGAAATCCGGCCGATTTTTACATGGATCTTGATCGCTACATGTCGCCGAGTATTGTCAATAGGAAAAATAACGACCAAAATCGGTACTGAACTGGAGTAGCTACAGCTAATGGCCAGTACTCCCATTGAGCCACAATGCTAGGTCTGGGGGTATTATCCAAACGTGCCTTTTTTGCCTCTTAACAGACTCAAAATGTCATTAAAAGGTCTGTACAATATGAACAGAGTCCTTACGTAACAAAAGAATGCTTTTTATACTCATTAGCTGTGAAGAAACCGTCTAAAACCAATGGGTGCTAGCATCATGTCTCTGAAGGTGTCCCTAGCATATTTCTTCATGTTAATTTGGAACACTGAAATGGCATGCAAGGGCAATTAGTGCTAGCTCTTTATACCAACATGTCACTCCTTAAATGCATATTAAGAAAAATATGAACTTTTGCAGTCATAATAATATTATAAAACACAAACATTTATTATGAATACAGAAGACAGTGTCATAAAACACAACATATCCCTGCTGCAGGAAGGTCGCAAAAGAGGCAAAGAAGGGATAGGGGAGAACGGGGTAAGATGAGCATAGAGTGGTGAAGTCCCGCCCCTTCTACTTCCGGTCCATGGGACCTATCTTTCAAAAAATTATGAACGGGAGTTAAATGGAGAGATAACAATTATTTTTTGGTCCAGTTTGAATTGTGCCACAAATTTCACATATGATGTGTGTGAATTTAAAAGATAATTTTTCACGTCAAGAAAGTACTGTTGTTCGATAGACTTCAAAAGTTATGTTGGTTTTGTGCGAATCCACTCAGTGGACTACATCTCTCGTCTCGAACGATGTACGTCACCAACGTAATGAAATGATAAGAGCTGTTATGCTAGTTAACGGTTGCATCTTGCTGCCTGCTATGTCACTTAACAGTATGTAATGTACAGTCTATAGATGAATACAACTTACCTGATGTGTTTAATCCTCTGACTCATGGTATTTTCTTCGGCAAGGAAAGCCCAATTAAGACCTGTTGCTGGTATGCTTGTACAATCTAGTGTGGCTGTGAATGAGCCAACGTCACTAGCGCGACTGATGGGTTTGTAGTCGTTGGAATTTCGATCTTTCACAATGTTGTAATTCAATAGTTATAAAACAAACTGCAAATGTCTTTACATGAAAAATTCAAGGCACAAGTCAACCAGGACCAGAAAATAATTTATTTTTCGCCATAGACTGCTGTTCAAATTTTTTTGAAAGATAGGTCCCATGGAGGCAAACGGAAGGGGCGGGACTTCACCACTCTATAGGGGTAAGATGAGCCACCCCTTTCTCCTAGAAACACATTTTATCATGTGACAGCATTTTAAGGAAGAGGGGTTCATTCTTTACAATATGTGGAGAGGTAGCCTGACGAGCCAGACCCACATCAAGATGTAGGGTCTGGGAACCCACCATCATGGGAACTCTCGTCAACTAGATCGTTTAGTGTATGGTGCCAATCTTAGAGGTTTTAAGTCAGTCGGAGTCAGTCTTTTTCTAGTTTTGGCATTACGACAATATCAAACAATGAAATAATGGAAAATGCATATTATTTCAATGAGGTTTTTATCACTGAAAACGATTATTTCTGAAAACTTTGGCCAAAGTGGATATGTGGGAAAACTCCGGTTTCACTTTCATCAAGGGAACACAGCATGTTTGCATTGTTACATGTTGTTCTCTTGTTTGTTTTAATAATCTGATTGGCCACCTGTTTGCTCGAGGGGTTTGCGACACCCTTCCCCAGCTGTTTATAACATGTTTGTAGCATTGGTGTTCAACGGAATTATTTTTAAAAATGAAGGATGGGAAATATCCGTTTTTTTGCAAGTAAGTATATACTTATGCAAGTAAGTATTTTTTTCCCTGTTAAGTATAAGTATACTCTTTTGATCCCGTGAGGGAAATTTGGTCTCTGCATTTATCCCAATCCGTGAATTAGTGAAACACACTCAGCACACAGTGAACACACAGGGAGGTGAAGCACACACTAATCCCGGCGCAGTGAGCTGCCTGCAACAACAGCGGCGCTCGGGGAGCAGTGAGGGGTTAGGTGTCTTGCTCAAGGGCACTTCATCCATTCCTACTGGTCGGGGTTTGAACCGGCAACCCTCCGGTTACAAGTCCGAAGTGCTAACCAGTAGGCCGCGGCTGCCCCACGCTATTTCGTTGTCTTAGATTTCGCTATCAGGTGTTGTAGAAGATATTGACAGCACAATAGCTTATACAAAAGACCAGAAAACAGTGTTAAGGCATTTGTGTAGAAGAAAGATGGTTCATGTGTTCTTCCTACAGCTCACGGTAAGCTATTCCGTTGCTCTAATTGGTTAGGTCTATCCAATTGAGTGCATAGCCCCACCCCCACCCCCCCCCGTATCGGTTGAAACGCACCCCATAATTACGTCACAATAGAGCAGTATCAGACTCATATTCTGACTAGAATCTGAGTATGACGTGTCAGGCTAGGATACAGTCATAAGCTGGCTGAAGTCATTCCTACAGGAAAGCAGCTTCTTTGTTGCCATTGGTGACTATAACTCCACACAGACATCCCTAACCTGTGGTGTTCCCCAGGGCTCCATTCTAGATTCTAGAGCCACTTATTCAACCTTCATATGCTCCCTTTACACATTATTAAGAACAATCAGATCTCTTATAATTGCTATGCTGATGACACCCAGATCTACCTTCCCCTGTCACCTAATGAGTATGGCCCCCTTGACTCTCTTTGTCAATTAATTGACCAATCAACAATTGGATGTCCCTAAACCTTCTTCAGCTGAGCTAGGACAAAACTGAAGTAATATATTTGGCAAATACTGTATACATCTCTAAATGGGTTGGGACTAAAATACCTTCTAGACATGCTTCAACAATAAAGGTGCAATAATAAAGATCTCAGGAGAGCACTTGATAAGAAAACCCTCTGTCAGAACAAAACATGGTGAAGCAGCATTCAGGTACAATGAGGTTCAGCTTTGGAACAAACTCCCTGATGACATAAAGTATGCCAAACTGCTACCAGTTTTAAATACTTAAGACTAAAATATTTGCAGTTACTGTATCTTCTCCTAAGCTGATGTAAAGTATTTACCTGTTTATGTATTTATTTATTTTATTTTACCTGAATGTGCTTTTTTATTTTCTAATTATGTATTTTATGGCTTTTAATTATCTGTTATATAACTTTTTACTTTATTTTTATTATATTTTGTATGTATTTTAATTTATTGACTCATTTTCTACATTATTTTATTTGTCCTTCATGCTTTTACGTATTACTGCTTGTTTCTGTTTTCAGATGGGTGGTGTAAAGCACACTGAATTTCCTTTGTGTATCAAATGCACTATATAATTGCCTTGCCTTGCAAAGCTTTGAAAAACATGAATAAGTGGTTAGTTATTCTCTTCCTCTCGCTGGAACCAACATTGCCATAGAAACTTGTTCTGTTTCTATTAACCTTGTTTTCACTGTATGTCTTTTCAGCCCTTTTTAAAAGCCCTTTGTCAATGCGTAGCAAGTGGCCAACTCTAATACGTCACTATTCACAATCAAAAATTAATTTTCCCTGCTACACTTGGGGCAGAGTTCAACATAAGCTTTTTAACAGTATCCTATGGCAGCCTATCTTGTCTCTTTATATGTAATCATTGAAGATTAAAGCCATCAAAGATAAAAGTTATAAATTAACTAGAGCAGAAAGGAAATGGAGAAGATGGAAATTGTTTCATCAATTATCTTGATTTGTTGTCTCTTTACTTATTTCATTTCATGTAGAATTAATTGTGCTCCTTTATTTTCTCAATTTATCCACATCTACATTTTCATTTAATTGTGCTTATATTAGAAATCAGCATGCAGTTTTTCTTTGTAGAGGTTTGTATTGTCTGAGACATAAGACAGAACATCTACATCATGATGTCATCTGTGGAAAATATCATTTAAAAATTCTTGAAAGGTTGTGGATATTTCACCTCAACAGACTCAATTTACACTATTTTTTCATGCTGATTGGCTTGAATTGTGTATGGTATTGTGTATGGTGTATGGTCTGAGACACAACATTTTTTTTATCATTTACAGAGCCAGGACTGTCTACCAACACCATTTTCTTTAAATGCTAACACTGAACGGGAGATGAACCTGCATGTTAAGTAGGTCACTCCATCTCTGTTTAAAACACTTGAATCCACTTCCCTTTCTCCAGTTAATTGTTGCCTTTCTAAATGTCTAAGAGTGCATGTCTGACGTGCATTAAAACACAAAATATTTATGATCAGTACAACCTGTGATCCAGCCACAGCACCAGTCTCAAGATATGTTGGATTTAATTCACTCAGTCACACCATCTACAGTCACGAGGATTTTACATATATTTGTTTTAACTAGATGTACCACATGGCGTGTGTGTGTGTGCATGTGTGTATGTCAATTTGTCTCCATCTCCCATAGAGCCTGACTGATATGGGATTTTGAGGGCCGATACCGATTTCAACATTTGAGTTTTTCAAAAACTGATAACCGATATATAGGCCGATAGTAATTTTTAGCAAACACAATGTAAAAATGTTCTCCCATAATCAAGGTGGGGCATTATGTATTTGAAAAGGCCTATCTAGTTTCCTAATGAAAGCTCTTCATATAGAGTATTTTTTTTAAGAAATAAAGGAGTGTAGCAATAATAAAATAGGTCTTTGTTCTGTGAAAGCCAGTGACTGGTGGAATAGATTTTCAAGTATGACAGTGATCATTAACAACCATTCAATGTAAAGGGATGCTTGAACAGAGAAGTTGGTCATTTGGTAACTTTTGGACTTGAAAGCCCCTGCAGACAAGTGTTTTAGTGTCTGAATGAAGCCATGTGCTGATACCTTAAAATGACTTTGTATCTCACTACGATGCAATAATTGTGATATTGTAATACTTCATAATGAATATGGCAGACAGATTTTTCCGATCTACTGGGGATCTTGCAAAGGTAATCACCCCCTAGTTTGAGTCAACTATTGGGGTCATATTTAGGTGAGGAAACAGTTGTGTCTGGGGGGGGGAATGGGGTTTGGCTGTGTTTTAAAGCAATGACGTCCTCATGGCTTTGTCAACTCTGTACTCCTAAATAACTCACATATCTGGTTGGTTTTAACACACTACATTGTGTATTGTGTGTCATACAAATCAGGAACCTAAAGGATGACGATCAAGACTTGTTGTTCGTGGTTCCTCATTGGTGTAATGTAACCACGTTCATGGTTATTGTTGTTATGCATGCTATTGTTATTGTTACTGTCATTATTGTTGTTATTATTGATCTATTATTATTATTATTATCAATATTATTTTAATTAAATATATATGTTTTTAGAAATAACTTGAAATGATCATAGACCTTAACAGAAGCTTCAGGCTAGGCTACATACAGTTATTGAGACAATATTCTTTTCTGGCAGTTGGTGTAACAATGTCATGTTCTGCAACAGACCCTCTGTTATCCAAAGCAGTTTTTGATAGAACGTTTATTTAAAATCATTTATCATCCTTAATGTGTATAATTAATTAAACGTTAATATATGGTGGGATACAAAAAACATGGATAAGACAGATTTTAGCCCACTAGCTACAGAGCTAACTCACATCAGCTCAGACAGCTTATTAGAAATAGTTTTCACTGTTTCAAGACAGGATTCATGTTTGCACTGTGTTAATGTACTTGCAATATGTACTGTAGCTATGGCCTAAATCTCCAGAGCGCTGATGAAGCAGACTGAATCAAATAAGGGTAGGCTTGGGCGGGCTCTGCGCATACCTCATGTGTTTACTCTAGCTACAAATAGACCTCACTGCAAGACTCTGGCTGAAATTTTGAAAATATGACAACGGCCTGCATGATTTTGAATGAACTATCCGTGAAAGTTTTTTGAATGAACTATCCATGGCTCAAGCTGTTTGGGACAATGGGACCATGACATGTCCAGCTTTATAAACTAAACTCCCACGTCTTCAACCTTCTGAACTAGCAAACACTGCCCAATCTACACAGACCTTTACAGCGGCTGTGCAGCTGAGGACCTTTGCAGCCACTTCAGTTTTTCCAGCTGTGTGTCCCAGACCCACACAGAATCTTGACCCCCCCCCCCCCCCCCCTTCCTTACCCTGAATAGCCCGTGGCAGACCATAGCATAATGAGATTTGTGTTTGGATAATAAGGTAGTGCATCATTAAGACATTGAAATATGCAGCCGATTTCCATTAGCTGTAACAGGTGAACGCTTTGGACTATGGCTGAAAGCAAGACATTTGTAAGGCTTAGTCTGAAGATCATCTGTGGCAAGTTTTGTGACCTGTGAAAATGTTTTCGCATTTTCTATAAAATCTTGTGCACTATAGTTCCTCACTATGGTGTCATGTTGTCCATGTACTAAATTTGATTTTGATACAGCAAGCCCCTACCATCATATCACTTTGTCACCAGACTGTTTCACAGGGTATATTAGCCCTCCATCTGGACTGGTCATAACATATACATCTTATAACGTATTCCCTGTTTTATATTGTTCTGAAAGTATATTATTTTCCTTCTTTGTTGAGCAATTCTAATATGTTTACATTATTGTCTTTTCATAAGCATAGTTAATATTTAAGCAACATTATTGCACTGCACTTTTGTACTACCACTATTGCACACACTCTACTATAACACCTTAAAGATGCTAGGGTGATGCAGGGTCACTTCTTTTGACGTTCAAACAAAACAGAGTGCTACTCCCTCCCCCTCCCTCCTGTGCAATCGAAACTCTCATCGGTGATTTGCTGGAACAGTTTATGTTTTTATGGGCAAGTTTGCCCAAGTTGTTTTGTGGCCATTTTTGGACCTAGGCTGTCCACGGTGAGAGTATTGGATTCAGAACTTATTATTTTTATATTCATGAGTGGTTTATGTCCTGATGCCTCTAAATTGGTTGATAATCTGAAAAGGTGGTACACCAATCTGAGGTGGAGATCCATAAAATAAATAATGGGATTATCCCAACCTCTTGGCAAAATGATATAGACGAGTTTCTGGATAGTTTAGGGGGATAGACCAAATATATTCTTTTTGATTTACTAGCTCTTGTTCTGATTGTCGTGATGGTTTGCTATTGTACACTAATCATGTGTAGCTATTTTTCACAACTTATGAAGAAATCAGTTCTAGTCATGTACCTGCTTATTTGGATCTGAGTAACTTTGATGAAACAATTGTATAATCATTTTTATGTTGTGCATTCCCCAGTGGCAGTATTTGATTAAATGTCCCAGCCATAAAGGCTGAAAAAGGGGGACTGAGAGAAAGTGGAATGGAGCATTATGTCCAATATTCCAATATGTGGTTTAAAGTTCTGCATTTCTCTCTAGTGGATCACTTTGACACTAAAAGTAAGATTCTATGTAATGACTGTATGATATTTGTACTGTCCCTGTGTATATCTATGACTATGTATTTAGAGATAAGCAGGAATATTATGACTTTGCAGTATTTCACTGTTCTGCATGGCTGCGTCAGTAGCTATCTGCTCCTGATTACCATTCCATGTGAGATGGGATGACCAATGCTATCTCCCGTCAGCCTGGAAGGATACTTAAACCCTAACTATTTCCTTGTCTAGTTAGAGCAGCTGATGGATCTTTAGGTGAAGTCATGCTGTCTCTCCCTTGATGCGCATCATTGTAAATAAAACTCTAATATTTTAAATTATTTACTCTTGTAAATAAAAAACAGATTTTTCATACTATTTGTCTATAGGTCTCTATTCATCTGTGGTATCAAAATTACCATTAACGGAGACCACGTTTTTTTTGTGTATTCGGGGCACAGGCAACTAGCAGATGGTGAGGTGATGTTAGCTGCATGTGACAAAAAATGTTTTAGCTTAGAAACCGTGTTACATCGCTTATAGCACCTTTAACATGGTCAATGCATCACATCCAGTCCACAGTCCATACCAAACTTTAGTAATCAATACACATGCTCCTTTAAATTTATACATTTCTGTGAGTGATCTTTATGTATGTGATATATATGTGCATATGTGTGTTTGTTGTGTTATGGTTGTATAAGCTACTGGATGCCTAAAATGAATAAAGTATCTATCTAAAACATTGCAGATAAGAGATATCAGCTCATTTCGTGTTTGGTGGCTTTGCTGCCGAATTTGATTGCCTGTGACAGGCAAACGCTTTTGACAATCATTCCAGAAAGCAATGTGGTGGTAAGGCATATCTGTTTGTAAGCTTTTTGGTGTTTTAGATCAAAACCAAAATGGTGGAAAACCCGATATGCATGCAGAAATTCACGTCATAGAGTGCATTGAACTTGGCTTGTTCCACTGATTGCGATGATACCTCCATTTTGAAAATCATGAAAATGTGTGTGAACGCACATCCAACTTTGACCAGTTGGTGGCGCTACAGCACTTAAGGTGCTGACATGAACCTTGGTGCAATTAAACATGGGACTATTCCCAATCAGTGTGCCAAATTTCACAACTTTTTACCAGATGGTTCTATGGGCTGCCATAGACTCCAATGGCAGATGAATAATAATAATAAAAGGTGAAAACACAGTGGAAGCCTTCACAGCTTTTCTGCTTGGCCCCCAAAAATGATGAATGGTACTAGATAGCGTGATTGTGATGGAGATGTGTTGCATCATCATCTGCTTGGGGGAGGTGCTAGGCTCCGTGAGAATAATGGAGACAAGGCTGAGATGGACATCAGATGGAAAATGATTACACTGGCACAGAACAGCTGCGGCTTTCTACCCAAGTGATATTCAGAACTTCTGTCCAGGTTATGGTACACACTGCAGATTGTTTGCCAGTCTATTTGTTCATAATATAAACAAATGCCATCATTTGTATGGTTTTCTGATTCCTGGCTATTAAAAGATATGCCACTTTGGATAAAAGAGTTTTCTAAATACCACTTACTTTACCTTATCACAACCATTTGAGTACACTGTATATGCAATAAGCTGTTCTACAACTTCTACTTTGAATGCTGTCTACTCTCAATTTGTATCTACTGTCAATCTTGTACAGTATGTCCTTAATACTAATATGTTTCTTTCCCACTGTTGGCTAAATGTTTTGTGAATTTATTTGATGGGTGTACAGACTATGTGTTCCAGAAAGAAGGCCTTTGCAGAAACTCTGTGATGCCTGACCTAAAATAACGTAAATGCAGTACTGACTCAAGGTAACCTTAAGTGACCTGTGCATTCATCTCTGCTGATGCAAAGAAAGTAAATATGTTTTGTGTGTTGTCAGCTTTTTGTTCGCTAATGGTGTGGTGAGTGAAAATAACAACAATTAGGATCCAAAACATTTTGGATAATAATTGTGTTGTGTGCCATTTCAATGTGCTTCTTTCTTATTTGACATGTTTTAAATGAGAAAGCCAAACATTCACTACATTATGGCAATAAATGTCACAAAGGCAAATACCAACTTGTTTCTCTGCTCACTCGAGCACTGACAGTTTGCCAGCATCTTTGGTGGCCACACTCTTTATGCAAGGCCGCTACTACTTTTTTTCATCTCAAATGACAACTGACCCTTAATTGAGGGGGGCATTGTGACTGGGTCAGTCTTTTCCATGGCTCTTGGATCTGCTGTGGGTGCAGTGAGCTCCCTGCCATACAGCCATTTCACTTAGCAAAGAAATGAAACAATCAAGTGTGAACAACTCCAAAAAACCTCATTAAGCGGTTTCAAGAAAACATTTGTTGAGCAGTTAGCGCGAAACTGCTTTTTCACTGCTGCTGGTATATGAGGACACAAAATGGTCTGTGGGAATTTTACGGAGCAACACTGTCAATGAAAACAGATCATTCTATCTTTCTCATAGGCTTGGAGTTCATCACTAATACAAACGCCAATCCCTCTGTAGGCTAACTGCTGCACAAAACAGGAACTCACCTGAGCTCACTCACCCTGACCCATGCAACAATCCTCTAATAGGCTAGGCCTACTTGTATAAAGGACCACTTATTTACTCACTA
This sequence comes from Alosa sapidissima, assembly GCF_018492685.1. NCBI lineage: Eukaryota > Metazoa > Chordata > Actinopteri > Clupeiformes > Clupeidae > Alosa > Alosa sapidissima. The sequence goes on from NC_055960.1 coordinate 4,989,040, forward strand.
TTTTTCACACACACTCTAGAACCACCTGTTCCATCTCTGCAAATGTATGCCTTTTAGACGTTAGCCTTCCAGGGTGCAGGCAACATGTTGATTTGGCATCCTTTTTCCTTAATTCACAGTCCTCTGAATTTCCAAAAAAAAAAACTACACTATTGTATTTTGTCTTGAACTTACACTTTTGAACATTAAATATATCCTCAAGCCAATCACTTGAATAACTTTTGAGGTTTGAAGAAAGTTGCTTGCATGGTTGCTGGCTTGTCGACTCCTGTCCTGGTGACTTCGTCCCCACGTCTAGAGGTGACTGGTAAGTTACCGCGATATGATGCTGGATGTGTGTGTGTAGTTGCCACATGGCTCATTTCCAATGAGAGGCGGTTGAGATCACTTCGCGGCGACAGAGGCTCGGCAGTTGCAAGTTATCCCTCACCCGGTTATCAGATCTCATCGCCACAACTGGGATCCTCCTTTATATAGCCTACTGAGCCACAAACAAAGCGCCAGCATCCAGCACGGAGCTTGAATCCTTTTCTCTTTTCTCCCTCCCTTCTTTCTTATTTTGCCCCGGGTCAGGCTTAACTCTCCGTTGTCTTGTGAAGCCAATAGCGGGTGGTCATCGCGTGAGCCAAGGAGTTTTACTGTACAACCTATATTGGTGAGTAATATGTCTTCATCTTGTCAAGTACCGCTTTCATCCTCCCTGGCGTGGGAAAAGTCTACATTAATCTTGACTTTATCTGAGGTCTGTACATCTACTTGGATTGACTGTCACACTGTTTAACTGAATGAGGTTACAAGATGCACGTCACTGTTTTGCCCATGACCTCTCATATTGCACAGGGCTCTCACTGTGAAGTTCTGAATGCGTGTTTGGTAAAGATTACGAACTCAGAAGTTATTTGAATGTTATCCTGTATTGGTACATGAACTGTAATCGATTTTTTCAGGCTGTTAGAACGTCATGACAGCCGAAAAGACTCTTCCCATTATAAATGGAAAACCAGATGATGCCATGGACGCAGAGGCTTCAAAAACCAACTCGGTGCGCAGCAATGACCAAAAAGTGAACGAGAGGGGACACTGGAACAATAAGATTGAGTTTATACTGTCCGTCGCTGGGGAGATTATAGGACTTGGCAACGTATGGAGGTTCCCATATCTTTGTTACAAAAATGGAGGAGGTAAGACTATTCATATGTAACTTTAGTTGAATTCAGATCATAGCCTACTCCTTGTAGGTATGACTTCCAAAATTCCTTGTAGTAGGTATCACCTCCTTCTTCTTTGGATCCATGCACACAACTGAATACAACTTTGGATCCATGCAACAAACTGACTAGGTGAAAATATAGTGAGAGTGTGACATGATGTGACTGTTCCTTGAATGATACCTTTCCTTGACTCTCCCATTCAAAGCATAACTGGATAGTCAGCAACCTTTCTCACATGCATTTTTTTTTATTATTGCACTGAAAGTAGACATTCATAAACATTAATATAGTTCATGTATAGATTATTCAGTGATGAAATCCCATGCAGTTTGTTCTTTGTTGTGCATTACTCATCATTTGATTGATGAGCTGCACATTATTTGTACATCATCTTATGCAGGCAAGACAAGGACATTTTGATGATGATGATTAGTGTTATTATTAGCAGTAGTAGTAATACTAATAGTAGTGGTAGTGGTTGTACTACTACTAATAGTAGCGTATTAATTATGTTTTTTTTTTAATTTATATTCATAATCAGACCATTAATAATAGAATTTTGTTGTGATGTGGGGAATTTCTGGTCCATAGGTAAGGTAATGTTGACTTTATACCTGCCATTGGACACAAAGTTTGTTATGTGTCATTTAGTACAAACTGTTCTAGATTCTTTAATTGTTTAACCTAACTAGTTATCTATGGGGCATAGTGAATGTTTATTTGTTTTGGGGCACAGAGGGATTAGGCTGGCAGTCAGCTGTCATCTCCATTCCTGATTAGCCTGTATGTTCATGCATGTGCATCTTTTCCCCTTCAGGTGCTTTCTTTGTGCCCTATGTCATATTCTTTGTCTGCTGTGGAATCCCAGTGTTCTTCCTTGAGACAGCCCTGGGCCAGTTCACTAGTGAAGGAGGGATCACGTGTTGGCGAAAAGTCTGTCCACTATTTGAGGGTATTGTCTGAGTGACAGTGTTTGCAAGTCCTGTTGTAATTGCCTTAGGGCTGAACGATTAATCGATTTTTAATCAAAATTGCAATATGAACTTATGCAATTAGCAAGGCCGCAACTGATGGAGCTCACGACTCTGATTATTTGGGAGTATTTTGCTACTTCCTGAGGCAACACTATAAACATGTACCAGCATTTTAAAACCACTATAGGGAGCAGTTCAGTGAATGGACAGCAAAAAAGACAAGCAGAATTAGTACTGGTCTTACTCAAAAAGTCATATTTCAGAGTCATTAGTAATTGTATTATATAGTGAATGTTAAACTTAAGCTTGACTTCACAAATCATATTGCAATATATGTCAGAAAAGTTTTTTTTACCTCTAGTTAAAGCAAAATAATGTTTTGGAAAACAAAACCAAAAGCAGTAGGATGGCATATTGACTTGGAATGTCTATCCTTTTCACAGGAATTGGATATGCAACTCAAGTCATAGAAGCTCATCTCAATGTGTATTATATCGTCATCTTGGCCTGGGCAATCTTCTACCTGTTCAACTGCTTCACAACAGAGCTTCCCTGGGCATCATGTGGCCACGAGTGGAACACTGGTGAGAGGCATTATGAGTGGCACATGTCCAGTGAGAGGCATTATGAGTGGCACATGTCCAGTGAGAGGCATTATGAGTGGCACATGTCCAGTAAGAGGCATTAGGCCTACTGTATGAATGGCACATCTCCACCGGCTCCACTTGGTGTTTTCACTGTGGGGGGCCTGAGTGTGACTGTCACTGAAGTCTAATAAATAAGTCATAAAGCTGGAAATTCATTACAGGCCTGCTAAGATTTATTGATTCATACCTGTGGTTGCATAACTATCAGGTAGATCATTGTTACAATTCATTGTTACTAATTCATTGGCAGCATCTGAGTGTTTAAGTATGTTACAAAATGCCTATCTTAACATCTTTCTTGCATGTATTCTATAGAAAACTGTGTGGACCATCGGAACTTGAGCGTTCACAACTTCTCCCACCCTCATGCCACCACTCCAGTTATTGAGTTTTGGGAGTGAGTATTAATAACCCTCAAATACACATGGATTACAACTGAGGTGTAACAAATTTAGTCTGAGCTGCAACAATGCTTTTTACAAGGAACATTTAATTGTGGCGTTCAGGAATGGCTGACATGCTAATGCCAAGTTTCATTAGTCTTCCCAATGATTCCTTTCTCATCACACATGACATTTGTGTGGCCATTGTAACAGAAGTGGTATTTTTTATAGCCATCTGAGGTTTTGCTTCACTCAAAAAGCCTGTAGTGTGACATGGAATTTATACTGATTTTATCATTTATATTCCTGTGGGATTGGGGGGGGGGTGTATTCTCCTTACCTAAGGCTATGTTTTTAACAGACGTGAGGATGGCAGAAGTAACAGAATGCCTTTGCCAGGATTGGCATGAGCTCTGGCATGGTGATCATGTTCTGCCTCACATTGCTGCTTATTATTCAGCAGAAATGTTTAACCTTCCTCTCTGATAATTTGTAATTCATGCTCATGTCTGTTGTCAACAAGCATCAAAAGGGCACTTGCACAGCTAGAAATGGTATGGTCACAAATTTGGCGCTGGTTGCATTGTTTTTGAGCACAGAATTCCTGTACAGTTGCCAGTGGTGGACAGAGAGGAAACAGCATCGCCATAGCAGGCAGGCTGCTTGCACGGCTCCCAGACTGGCGTAGTATTAATGGGGCATTGCCCCAACAGTGGGAAGGATCTGAGCTGTCACAGTTGAGAGAAGTGAATAGAATAGGTTGGTTCCACATGGCTCCTGTCCAGGCTGTGGAGGATTTCCAAGAACATGTCAAAAATGATGAATGCCATATTCTACCAGATACAAAGCAATTTAGTTATCAGGTACTTACCGTACTTGACATTGTTACCTTGAATTGCTTGAGATTGCTTGCTTATTTCTCTTATGATGCAAAGCCTTATGACTTGCCATTGTATCATGCAATGTCTTTGATGGACCTCTACTTTGATGTGGAAACTGTGTGCATTCTTCTTATGTTCTTCTCATGTCACCAACACAAAATGTATTTAATTCCCTTAATTTCTTGCAGGCGGCGTGTGCTTAAAATATCGAGTGGCATTGAGCACATGGGGAAGTTGCGCTGGGAGCTTGCACTCTGTCTGCTAGTGGCATGGATCATTTGCTACTTCTGCATATGGAAGGGGCCCAAATCCACTGGAAAGGTAACCATAGGTGCTATTCGTAACAGCACAGTGGTAATTTAAAGAACATATTTTTGATGGTTTTGGGATTAAATGACATAAAGAGCATGCCATTCCATATTTCACCCATCAGAATTCTGTGTGTACAAATATCAGTAGCAGCTTCTTAGTAGTTGAGATTGATGCTACTTTAATATGTCTGCAAGTATGTCTGAATGCACATTGTGAATGTACATTGAGTGAGCACTTCACTGACACAGAAGAGTGGACATTACAGTTTCTTTCTTATTTGAATGGCTATTCAGTACAGCTGTAACAATTAATCCATTAATCGATTAGATGTCTACTGTTAAATGAATAGCTAAATCGATCAGTTTATTTTGCATTTGGACAAAACAGTGCATTTGTGATTGTCATCTTCGGCTTTGAGAAATGCAGATAGACATTTTCTTCTCCAATTTCTGACATAGACTAAACAACTCATTAATTAATCAAGAATCAAGAAATAATTAACAGATTAATCAGTTAAAATAAAATAATTATTTTAAATAATTCTTATTTGCAGCCCTACAATTTAGACAAAATCATTAACAAGGATGTCTTCATCCATACGGTGACGATGTATTGTTGCAGTTGTACACTGTTGAGGCCCAGTATTTATTCGATACAGCTCCTGAGTTTTGAACATTTTGTCATGGAGGATGTAAAATCCCTGCCTGTTTTTCTACACCATGCTAGAGGGTATCCGCTGGGTGATTTTCCTGCACATCTTAATGGATATAAAGACGTAATCAACAGCTGGTGTTGCCCATTCAGAAGCTTAGAGACCATGGTGGCTGCTTGACTAGACTTGTCTTGACTGGAATAATCCAAAGCAGTTTTTGAACAAGTTGTAGATTCTGTGTGGACAAACAAAACCAGGAAAAAAGCCGGGAGCCAATAGAGATTACCTTGGAAGGCAAATTGAACCCCAATGGAACAGTGGTAAACTTAAACACCCCACAGGGACAAACCTTTCCCCTTGAAAACACCAGGCTTTATCCCTGTCTCTGGAGCACAAAGGCCAAGACTGGCCTTCCTCTACCTTTGCCTTGTACCTAGAATGCACCACATCAGAGAACTCTCCATTCCTTTGCCAAGCCGCCGAAACTCAGTCACTAGCCTTCCTCTGGATGCTATTCTCTTTGCAGCCTTTAAGAAAGTCTAACAGATTCAATGAGGCAGAAAGAAAGGCGAGAGAAAAGAAGAGGGATGTGTGAAGAAAAATAAATGGGCTGACATTGTACAGGTCCTGGAAAAAAAGAGCCTCAGCAGCAATGCCTATATCTCCTGAAGTGTCTTTTGTTTAGACATGAAGCAACAGGAAAGAATACTCCTGCATGGCAAGGCTTAGCAGCCAGTCCAAGATTGATTTCTGTATTCACTGGGGGAAAGTAGAGCGCTCATGAGGAGCATGCAGAGAGCTCCCCCTCGCTTGCCTCCTTCCCTTCTGTGAGGAATTACGACAACAGGGGAGACTTTCTTTTTGCCCACTTCTTTTTTGTGTTGGGGACACTATACAGATCTGAGCATTCAGGGGCAGTGGCTAAGCTGTTTGCTTCAGGGCTTTTGTGTGCCTGTTTGCAAGTGATTCTCACATAAGCCAGCACAAGATTTATGGCATTGGGTTGATCTGTAAATTTCGGGGGCTTAGTTGTTCACCCATGAAGAGCTAAGATAGGGTCAGTCTCTGTTCGCAGGGCAGGAAAGTATAAGTCCATTCATTTAAACAGAAAACCCAACCACACAAACGTGCAGAGCCATAGTTTACTGTAAATGCAGCAACAGCATTGTGTTTATTTGGCCAGTTGAACTGGTATTATGACACACGTTAAATGTAAAATAGCTTTATTTTGAGACTTTTATGAAATGTTCACTTTATAGCTTTTTAATCCGTATTAAGGTGGACTCCAAATATTTGTTAATGAATCAAGAAAGCATCTTTGTTTTCTCTGGGCAGAGATATTGTTCAAAATACAGTAGAACGACCCAAGCCAAATAATAGACGTATAATTGGAAGTTGCTTTACCCTACATTTTCCCACACTGCCAACTCTGTTGGGCTCCTTCTGAAGGGAAACTGGGCAGAAGGCTTTTGTGTCCAAACCCTGTCTTGTCTTTGCTTGGTCTTGAGTGGATGCCAGGGGTAGAGGGACCTAGGGCCGCCCCCAAGGGTGGTTTTGTTCCTGTCACTAAAAGAGCTTCGAAATCTTGAGCAGATTTCTAAGGAATCATGAATAGTCTCCTGCAAAATTGCTAGAAGTGCCAGAGCCGACACTCTTAATAGTGTGAGGATTCAGGCAGTTCAAATATGTTAGTGGACTTACTATGTAGTTGTCTAGCATCTCCACATACAGTAACATTCAGTGGAAATAGTAGGGAAAAGCTCATGTTACAGTACTTGTGTGTCGTTAATGGGTGTGTGTGTGTTTGTGTGTGTGTGTGTGTGTGTGTGTGTGTGTGTGTGTGTGTGTGAGTGTGTGTGTGTGTGTGTGTGTGTGTGTGTGTGTGTGTGTGTGTGTGTGTGTGTGTGAGAGAGAGAGAGAGAACGTACCTGTATGTTGTTAGACATACTGTATGTTTTGTTGAATGTTCTTCTGCACCAAACATGTTGGATTCGGCCTCAGTCTTTTCCCTTCTTCCCTCATCTTTCATTCTGCTCTCAATTAGGCTTTCAGAGAAGAACCTGGTTGCTTGGCACCATCATTGAACATTCCTTAACCCCTTCCGTTCTTCTCAAGAGCTTAGATCTCCCTGCCCCACCATTGTGAAGTCCATAAACATGGCCCATAGTATTGGGGCTACATTTAAAGAGAAGAAAGGCATAATGTTTGGTAAAAGGGGGCTGTAGTAAAATCAGCAGGAGAAAGCAGCAGATCACCAGGCCCCAGAAATCACATTTACGCTTTGAATGTAACATATATGTGATGCATACACCCAGTGTGTTTTTCTTAGTCATTTGTCCTTTCAAGAAAATGAACTGTGTGCACATTGTGCCTTGTTTTCCTTAAAGATCAAAAGTCCTTTTAGGGCTATGTTTTGTTTAATATATCAAAGTTTCCTTCAGTTTAATATATCTAAATTTCCTTCAGTAGGCCTATTAGTATTTCCATGTTTACCTTACCCATCATAGAACCTTTGTATATTGTAATACCATTTGCAGTTGAAAAGAAGCCTCGTAAGTCATTCTATTGCCACTATGCGCTGTTACTGTTAGCATGCCATGCTTTCAGCAGCATATACAATGTTTTTGTTAGCATAAAAAGGGATAAAGTCCAGATATTGCCCAAAAATTGTTTTGCTACCTAGTACACAAGGTTTTGGCCCAAGCTGTTAGCGTATTACACTTTGAATGGTATAGCCCATGTTGTTTTCAAATCAATCCTCAAAAGACATGAACTTTCCATTTTCAAGGTGGTCTATGTCACTGCAACGTTCCCATATGTCATGCTGCTGGTCCTGCTCATCAGAGGAGTCACCCTTCCTGGAGCTGCCAATGGGATTAAGTTCTACCTCTACCCTGACATCTCACGCCTGTCTGACCCGCAGGTAGGTCCACCAACATGGCGTCATCATTTTACTCCTTTCCCCTTGCAAAGTTTCATGTAAAGAAGAAATTGTTTACTGCACCTGTTGTGAGATTAGAGTATAATAATACACTAGAAAGTCATTGTCAACTGTCTGAAGTTCAGTATATTTATTTGCCTTCAGATAACTCAAAAAAACAGAATACCCAACCTGATCTGTTGGTTGCAGACACCTGAGGTCGCTAGGCAACAGTACTGATATTGCCACTGCTTTGTGTTTGACAGACTGGTGGATCTGATGGATATTATATTATGTCCAATAATATTTTGTTGAAAGAAGTACTTTATACTGTGATGCAGACAGTATGTGTAAGGACTACATTTATTGCTACTATGTGCCGTTACTGTTAGTTGTTACTAGTTGCGCTGTTACTGTTTATTGCTTTTATTCATTTTGTTTCCATGAGTTTGAGTTCCATGAATTTCAGCAATCAGCCAGATCTTGCCAAATTATTAGATTCATTAAGGCCAAATACATACTCTGTGTACTGCTATGGCAACCTGTGCCTGTGTCAGGCTTATGTGTTTACAACTAAGGATGCATTGGGCGTTCTTGATTGTTTAGTGTTTAATGGTTTGTTTTGTTCATGAGATATCATGATAAACATCATGATAATGTTTCTACTGGATTTAATACAACACAAACTGAAGTCATTACTGACCAGCATGTCTCCCTAGATTCTCTCAGTTTGACCTATTGGAGTAGAATGGCTGCAATGCTCTGTAGTCTGTATGTACACATACTGTAGTACAGTGTACACAGCATAATGCCATACATGTGTATTGTCATTAAGAACCTGTGGCATGAACAGGCAGCATGAAGAGTGGGCTGGTGGCACCCAGAGTGAACAGATTTGTCATTGTGCTTTGAAGGCTAATTAAACATTCACAAGCTGACTCTGCCAAAACAGCAGCTCTATATCACTGAAGTTTTCCTTGCACTTGTATATTTTCATGGCCACAATCCACAAATTAGCCCTTTTCTTTGCACAATTTTCTGAAAATCGTGCTGTGGTTTTTATTGAATGCAGTGGTGGTTAATGTCCAGGCTATTCTCTAAGGTTTTTCCACATAGAAAGGTCTCTCTTCATCTAAGAGGATATTTAATAGTAAGATCATCACAGTGAAGCATTAGTTTACCACAGAGACTTTAAGAATGAGTAGTTTTAGTTTTCTTAGCCATGGAAAAACTAGCATGTTTTAGCCCAAACTATTTGCCATGACCAATTCAGTCAGCTTGAGTACTCTACAGACAAGAAAAAAAGCACCGGTGGTGGTTGTGTGCAGAGGGCATAAATGAACATCCCCTTAGAAAAGATGTTCTTGGAGGGACACTAGCCTGTGTTTGGGAGGTCAGCAGGGTTTCCACGGTAACACTCTGGGGGAGGAGAATACTGCAAGTTGTCAATTGTTTTCTTACTCGATAAGATTAGTGGCTCAATGGTGATGTGGGGCCATTTTCAAAGTGATAGGTGTTTTACCACAAACCTAACAGTCTCACAGGAAAAACATTGCAGTATGATGTTGATGATGTTTGCATTACACTTTTATGGTCTTGGCCCGAAAACATCTTAAGTATCTTTTAACTTGCCAATTAAGGATAAACTCCTAAACATAATGGGCATGTCAGTCTTAGCTTTGGGCAGTTGGATGATTGAGGCTTAAATGGACAGTCTTGATTCAGGTGGGTGAGGGTGACTGGTTGGCTCAGATAGATCAGCTGAGGATCTAAGCACTAAGCAGACTAGTGTGGCCTGCCTGAACTCCATCTGCACTTGATATTGTCTGTATCAATGTCCATATCAACATCTGAAGCTTGTAAGGGATGCAAAAAATGTCACCAGCCAACCAAAAATCCATTTAGTGCTGAAACTAAATTTAATTGAATGTTTGATTGTAAAATGAAACTCTGTCTACACAAACATGTCATCAGATTTTCAAAACTGTGTGAGCATGCTAGTGTATTCCAACCTATGTAACATGGTTATTCATTTCTTTGTTTGTCTGTCTGTGGTGGGCTATGTTTGTGGGTGGGCTATATTTCAAACACCAACCGAACAGCAGTTATCATTTTGTGTGCTGCAGATTAGTATTGTTGTTCTGGGTTGTAAAAAAAAAAAACTTAGAGAAAATGAATGGGGATTTGGAAAACAGAAAAATAACGCTCAATACCCTGCATTCAATTCTGTCCAATTAAAAACATGTTAAAGCAACACCAAAGAGTTTTTTGTATCTTAAAATAATGTTTCCAAAATCGTTTCAGTGGTTCATCAACTCGTAACAGGGTGAACGCCAATTCTGCATTCGGCTATAACCGCACTATGTAAGTGTAACGGATGCCAGCTAGCTTAGCTGTGCTTGTGGAACGTTGGTAAACCTCACTCCCCAACGCCTCAAGAGTGCTGCTGGCATTATAAGTCATGCAAAATATTCTACCTTGTCTGTGGACATTGTTATTTGCAAAGCTGGTGCTGGATAAACAAATAGCGTGCGTGCGACAGAGGGAAAGTTCTTTGGTGTTGCTTTAATAGCATCTCCATTATGAACTTACAGTAAGACACAGTATATATCTAAAATAGATACATTTTTATTTTCCATAGCCATGAAAATGGTTAGTTACAAAAGTCTGACTGCTAACTACACTTTCACTTACCAAATATTTTGGCTTACACCTTATTTTATTTTTTATTTTTTTCTCTTTTGAGATGAGACGTGTCTTATACCCTGGATTAGTTGAGTATTTAATTGTGATTGGTTGTATTATTATATTTTCAAGTGTCCATAATAGCCATGAAGCAGTAAAACGTTTGCTGGGTTTGTTCTTCCATGCCAGGTTTCCTCAGTCTTATGCATAACAGTGGAGCAAACATTATAGTACTACTACATTGGGAATGACAGCACATTTTCCTGTCAATAAAGCTTGTTGTTAAGGGACTGAGTAATATGAGTGCAAAGTGTAACCTATATTTCGGCAGACGTTTGAAACAGACATGCGTTCTGTCCTGTGCCCTTCGTAGGCCAGGTGTGTGTGTGTGTGTGTGTGTGTGTGTGTGTGTGTGTGTGTGTGTGTGTGTGTGTGTGTGGAAAAACACCCATATACTTGCAATATATCAGTGCCTGTTTTCTAAAAGTGACTTAATATTCAGTACTATTAGTGGTTATGGTTCTGCACTGGTCACTGGAGTTGGCCTACTAGTGCCCACGAAATGGTAGCAGGCTTTTAATGAACCACTTTGTTCTAGTGCAACTGATGGACAAGCAGAACAAGTGGAGCCCAGACAACGTACCATTATGTAACCAAGATAATAGGGTTAGGGTTAAACTCAGGGCATCCCATCTGGAGAAATCCAAACTCCCTTTGCCAAGGAGACAAAGTGAGGGGCTGGCTGGTAGTGTCCTTGTGAAGGCCAATATGTCAAACTGATATCCTGTGTTATACAGTGTTCTGACGTGGTTATCTCCTTGCTGGACAAAAGATTCACTTGTTCAAGAACAAGCATACTTAGAATATTGTTGACATTGTCTTGTGGTTGGTTTTGTTTTTTCAGGTATGGGTTGATGCAGGGACTCAAATTTTCTTCTCATATGCAATTTGTCTTGGCTGCTTAACTGCCCTTGGCAGCTACAATGCCTACAACAACAATTGCTACAGGTACCTTTGTCTCATTACACTTTTTAAAATGAATCCCAGGTCAAACAACCAGCTGCTTCTACTGTGTACACAAGCTGTCTATCTGACTTTTTGTAAAGATGATGATCCAGGTGACACCACTCGGAATGACGGACAATGATATTTGTGAGGAAGTGGCATCAATTCATAAATTCCCAAAATATCATTGTTGTGATCTCTCTTCGCAATAGGGATTGTCTCATGCTGTGCTGTCTGAACAGTGGCACAAGCTTCCTCGCTGGTTTCGCCATCTTCTCTGTGCTTGGCTTCATGGCCTATGAGCAGAACGTGCCCATTGAAGCAGTGGCTGAATCGGGTGAGTGCCACTTTTCATCAGCTCTAGATCGTGTGCTATGATGGAATGTAATAGCATTTTACATAATAGCGGTGATGGTTCAGAGGCTTTCTTACGATATGACTTATTCAAAATCAAACTGAATGATTTATACTGCCAGAGCAGGATTGAGTCTCCTCGGGCGTTGTTAGCGAGGGACAGGAAATGGCAGTGCCTCAAGAAGATGGGGGTTCAGTTGGGATTTAATCCTTCTTACCTTCATGCTTCTCTGTCTCTGAGCTTTTTTGCTCATCAATGTGTTAGTTGTGAAAGAAAGCTCCATTGTTTTAAAACAAATGTTATTTGAAGCTGTGGTCATTATTCTTGCCGTTCAATGTGGAGTACTGTACTGTAGAAAAAACACTCTTCCCTTTTTCCTATATTTTAGGTTATTCACAGGTTAAATAAACATATTTTCGGTACTTGACATTTATCATTTTGATACATATTTGCCATCACTATAATTTCATCTTGTGCCAGTGTCCTTGGAGTGAGTGATTGACAAATTAACAGATATGTCAACCTAAATCTTAGGGCCTGGACTGGCGTTCATTGCCTATCCCAAGGCGGTGACTATGATGCCCCTATCTCCCCTGTGGGCTTGCCTCTTCTTCATGATGCTCATCTTCCTGGGCCTGGACAGTCAGGTGATACAGTATGGTAGTTCAATGGACTGACAGATACCTCTTTCAATTTATTTTCAAATTGAGTAGTCAGTCAAGTTTATTTCCCTCCAAACAATGATGTCCCAGGCATTTTACGCTTGGATGAGAATGAAACTAGGTCATTTATAATGTCTGATGTTGCACAAATGCAAGTTTTGTTGCAGGTTTTCTCGCAATATGTTATATGTATATATATATATAGATAGATAGATATGTATATAGATAGATAGATAGATAGATAGATAGATAGATTATGTTGTTTTTATATCGGTACCACAGTATTTTGTGCAAATTGACACACTCATGTTCCAGTGCTGACCAACACAACTAATATACACCTGTGTTTCTTCTGTTTCTCTTGTTCAGTTTGTATGTGTGGAGAGTTTGGTGACAGCTGTGGTGGACATGTACCCCAAGACCTTCCGAGTGGGCTACCGACGGGAACTGCTGATCTTGGGCATGTCCATAGTATCCTTCCTGATTGGATTGATTATGCTGACAGAGGTATTTTTTGTAGGACTTTGGTCCAGTCCTGTTGCATAGTTCTAAACGTTCTGCATGGTTCTAGAGACGCACAGTCCTCAAAACTAAAAACAGTGTAGACATTTTCGGCTTGTTGCTGTACCATTTCCTTGCTTTGTCCTATTATGAAACTATCCACACTTGAATGCACTAGTGGTGATCATATTCATTCTGCCGACCTACTGATGTCAGATCAAGTGTAACATAGTAGAATTGCCATCTAGTCAAAAATGAAACTCATTTACCCACCATTTGAAGTCTTTGTTTCCCCTCTCACCCTGTGTGAAGCTGAAATTCCATGTAAAGGGATCAGAGTGATTTTGTGCTTGCTTGACAGTGCATGCTGCTCTATGCTGCTCATAGGGCTCAGGCAGCGAGGAGTAGAAACATGCATCACAGAACCAGCGAAGGCTTTCAGTTGCTTTAAAGTTCAGTCAGGTGAACACTCCCACAGTATGGCCCTCCACCATCAGGCCCTCACGTGTGGTCGTCCGTGGAATCGAGATCTCTGTGCCAAGCGGAAATATCGGGCCTGTGCCTTTTCACTGAGCGGGGCTGTTACTATGGCAAGCTGGCTGGCACAGATAAAGGGAACACTAGCAGTAGCAGGAAGACAGTGAGAGCTTGAGCCCATGCCACCTATCGTGTTGGCGCACACTCAACTTCTGGTCTCCTTATGTAATCCCTGTGTCCTCTGATATGAGCCCTACCCTGTATCCATGCCGACGTCCCACATTGTGTTAGAACTTGATTTCACTGTCACAGTTTATATTTGAGCTCTGTGTAAGCAGGACAGTGCTAATCTATACGCATGCCTGTTCATTGTTTGTGATCTGATGTACATTGTGACATGAGAGGATAGTGATGCTTTAGTAGCAAAGCATTGTCTCATTGGCATGTTCCTCTGTGCTGATCCCATTGCTGTCATGCTCTGTTAGGGTGGCATGTATGTGTTCCAGTTGTTTGATTCGTACGCGGCCAGTGGAATGTGTCTGCTATTTGTGGCCATCTTTGAGGCCATCTGCATTGGATGGGTTTACGGTAAGCTTTATCTCACCCTGTTTAACATGTATGGCTTTGCAAACCATGTGCACCTTGATTCTGTGAGAATGAGGTTCAAGTTGACCTTTGTCCTACAATAGCAACCTCATATTATTGTTATTATAATGCCCCCTGCTGGTGGTAAGCCTCAGGTACATAATGGCACATAGTGCAGTGACACCACCTGTGGTAGGGTAGGAAAACATTTCAAGCATATTGTGTTTATACATGATGTTCTGTAAGTGTTTCATATCACAAATGCATACTGTTTATATTGCAAATCAATTGTATCAGTGAAATGGCTAATGGTAGTTTTTTTTTCTTATCTCAGGAAGTGACAGATTTTACCTGAATATTGAGGATATGATTGGATACAAGCCAGTATTTCTCATCAAGTGGTGCTGGAAGATCCTTACTCCTGGAATATGTGCTGTGAGTTTGTGTTTAGTTACCTGTGTATACAGTATATGTATAATTACTCTTCAAATATTACACACTCACAAAAAGTCAGGTATATTTGGCTTTCGGAGGAAATTTCAGGACGAACCTAAAATCCACTATACCCTTTACAGGTGACCTTAATGTGACCTTGTCTAAACCTTTGAATGCACATGTCCAACAGTTCAATGTTTTAGTACTTTCTGTACTGTAACATTATATTTCACCTGAAAGCCAGGTATCTATATATCTATATATATATATATATATCTATAACTTTTTGGGAGTAGTGTATATTAACCACATGTACTGTAACTCAGAAATACAGTACTGTACATGGAAATGTTTCAAATGCATTATTCACATGTTCATAATCTCTCTCTCTCTCTCTTTCTTTTCCCCCTCCCTCTCTTCTCGCTCTCTCTCCATTTTCTCTTTTCTTCTGTCAAACAGGCGATATTCCTGTTCTTTCTGATTAAGTACAAGCCATTGAAGTACAACAACGTGTACACATATCCCAACTGGGGCTATGCCATTGGCTGGATCATGGCTCTCTCCTCCATGATCTGCATTCCCTTGGGCATGGTCATTAAGATCTGGAAGGCAGAAGGCACTTTCTCAGAGGTGAGACAGTCACAGTGTCCCTACTTGATTTTTTGTACTTTTTTCCCATTCATTTATTTGCCTGTTTTTAAAATCCAGTTCATTCATAGGTATTTACCCTTGGCTTATCTTTCAGTTGTGTTTAGAAAAATGGTCAATACTGTAGGTCTCCACTAAGTGTGTGCTGTGCCCTCTTCGATTCCCATTTGACGCACTCTTGACAGCTTTTCTCAAGGCATTAAGCGATGTTTGATGGCAGTGGATGGAAGCTGTCAGAGCCAAGTTACTCTTTAAATTACCTTAGAAGAACTGGGCATCTCTTGAGGCACTATGACAGTTAGAGATAAAGGTGAAGCAGCATGGCTGCCAAGATGCTGTGATACAAGAGCACTAGCCAGACGTCAGACTTTGGTGTGTGTGTGTGTGTGTGTGTGTGTGTGTGTGTGTGTTTCAATCAATGGCAAAAAAATGTAGTTTCTCCCAAGATGACCTCATGTCATTCATTGAAAGAGGCTAAACTTTAGATAAATTACCACATCAATCACGTCATATTGCATTTAAGTATCATTCTCTTCTTTTATTGAAATGACCAGGTTAAAAAAATGGAGCATGCTGAATCAGAATTCTGCACTTTTTTTTATCTAAGAGGGACTAAAAAGAATCCAGTAAATTTCCATTGGTTCTTTTAAAATGTTTGTAGTTATCTATTCATTGGAAATGATTGAAACGATTTAAAGATTTAGTCATTTAGAGTTAAGAAACTGAACTGCTGTTTGGGCGTGCCACGGGTTCTAAATGTGTTCTCTCTCGTGTCTCCAGCGTATTAAGAAACTGACCACTCCGAGTCCATCCCTGAAGATGAGAGGAAGGCCAGGCAAAGTCCCCTATGCTGTGAATGACTGTGATGCCAAATCTAAGATCTCAACCATCACAGAGAAGGAGACCCACTTTTGAGGAGGCACTGACACAAGCCAATGTTGCCACCACCACCAATGTGAACAAAAGATTTAATGAGACATTACATGTGTGTGTGTGTGTGTGAGAGGAAGTCTTTACTGTGTGATTATCTTACAGTATATCCCACATCTCGCTTCTTTTGCACAAACGTCATTAACACATTCATTTCATATATAACATCATGACTTGAGTTAATAAATATATATTGTATTTGACATTGAAGAGAATATAGACTGATAAAAAACTATAATTTTATTTTTGTCAATAATTTGTGATACTAGCAAGCTTACTATATGTTTAGGAAGACACCAATGTCAAATATGCTGTAAAACTTTTCACTTCTTAGCCATGTGCTGTATGCTTTAGATAGCTGCCTAATGAGTTTTGAGTCATCAAACCATTCCAAACAGCACCATGTATGTTGGTGGGGAATTTTTCGTAGTGAATCTTTCAAACGACCAGAACTAGCTATCCCCTGTCGTAGTGCTAGCTGTGGCTTGCAGGGCGAGGTTCACAGTCTCTCTTGCAGGATGTGGGGCTGCTGCAGTTGAACAGCGATTAAATGGAAGTGGAGTGATGCTGGAGTGAAGCGGTTCATGGCTTCCTTTTCGCTGCCACAAGTGAGCTTTTTTAGCTCACTTGTGTCCTCTACCGCCGCACTGCCCCTGGCCATGACACTGCTGTGGCCCACTGCTGCCTTGTGTTCTGCCGAGACGCCAGCCCACCTCACTGTGCTGGGGCACTTCATCATGAGACACAGAAGGAGGAGGTTCTGAGAAAAGACATCACATTGTCTCAAACTCCTGATAAATACCTTCAGTGGAGGGCTGTGTCAGGTCTATCATATTGTATAATAGCAGATGTCTCACTGGGGAGGTTGGTTGTGCGGTAGATGGACGAGTAATTGCAAAGCAGTTTCTACATTGTCAGTGGCTGAGCTGGTCTCAGCAGCCTGTCATTGCTCTCAGCATACACGCATGTCTGCAAATCACTTTTCTAAATCAAATCGTCTAGTGAATCGTCTAGGAAAGGCATGAATGCAATCACTGCTTAATTACAGGTTCAGTTTAGTTTGCCATATTTCCTTTTGGAGCTCCATTTGCTTTGTCATCTATGATTTCAAAGTCAGTGGTTAGAGGATGGCAGAGGCTTCAGGTTAGAGCTGTGATTGGGAAGCTACTGTGACTCTCTGTTTTCATGCATGCTTTATTTGGAATGGTCTGCTTTATCACCACATCTTCATGTAAGTTTGTGCAAGTAGACAAATGTGCATTTAATAGATTGTTAACAATTAAGAATGGTGTATATTTTACATTCTGATAGTTTTATGCATATTATTCTTTGGAACTGAAAAGATCTTTCATGAAAGATTTTTGATATGTTGTACAACATGTTCTTATGGAGTTTTTAGAGGTAGGATGCATATGTTGTATGTACTGTTTACAATGAATTTGGTATTCACTTTACATGAGAATTGTCTGCTTACCCATTTTTGAAAATAAATTTGAAAGAAAAAAAATGTCGGTCCAATATTTTCATTCAATTGAAATACTTAATTGGTGTATACTTCAGTGCTGTCATGGGCCTTCATTCACTCTTTATCTTTCACATTTCACCTTATTTGATGTGGAATGAGCCACTATATATGCACTTTCATCTGATCAGTTTTCTAATTTCCCAAAGCTAGCGTTGCCCTCAGTGTGTGTGTGTGTTTCAGTTTCAGTACTCTGGCCTGCAGTCAGATTAGCTACACGTCTGGTCAGCCTCATCACATTTCCATGGGATAAGGCATTGTTAGATTAGATTAAATTCAACCTTATTGTCATTGTGCAGAGAACAAGTACAAAGACAACAAAATGCAGTTTGCGTCTAACTAAAAGTGCAAAATAGCAGAACAGTGCAATATGACAATTGGTGCATAGACAGGACAGGATATATAGTGCAGTGTAGACAGTATTATACAGTTCGTTTACAGAAGGTGGTTTACAGTGATATAAATGAAATATAAATATGTTCAGTGTATTAGCAGTACCCTTATAAGAGCAGACTATAAATATGGCAATGTAGTATTAGTTTGCTGGTTGTCACCGGGGTGCAGCGCTACAGCGGCAGGGAGGGAGAAGCTTCCTCTGAACCTGCTTGTTTGGGTGCGGAGAGACCTGTAACGCCTCCCGGAGGTGAGTGAGTGGGGAGAACAGTCTGTGGTTGGGGTGAGAACAGTCTTTGATGATGCTGCACGCCTTACACAATCATTGTTTGCCCTGGATGGTCTCAATGGAGGGAGTGAAGGACCGGTGATACGTTGGGCAGTTTTCACCACCCTCTGCAGTGCTTTCCGGTCAGAGGCAGAGCAGTTGCCATACCATACTGTGACGCATTTGGTGAGGATGCTCTCGATTGTGCAGCAGTAGAAGTTCACCAGGATCTGAGGAGACAGGTGGACCTTCTTTAGTCTCCACAGGAAGAAGAGACGCTGGTAAGCCTTCTTGATCAGGGTGTTGAGGGTCCAAGAGAAGTCCTCAGAAATATGGACACCCAGAAACTTGAAGCTTGTGACACGTTCCACCTCAGTCTCGTTGATGAGAATGGGGGTGTGTGTGCACGCTTTAGACTTGCTGAAGTCCACAATGAGCTCTTTGGTCTTCTTGGTGTTGAGAGCCAGGTTGTTGTCAGTGCACCAAGATGTTAGGTGCTGGACCTCCTCCCCCGCAGGCTGTCTCATCGTTGTTGCTGATGAGACCATTCACCATAGTGTTGTCTGCAAATTTGACAATGGTGTTAGAGCCATGTACATGCTAGCAAACTGATTTGAAATTGGTGCAGTGTATCATTCCGAAATCAGTATCAAACTGCCCACAATCCAGACCTACCATTTTGGTATTTTACACAGAGCAAGCCATTCCTGCAAGCTCTCATGGCACTGCTGTTTGCGGTGTGTCACAGAGGACACGGCAAGACAAACACAGCTGACAACAGGAAAAAAACAGACTTTCACAATTTTTCTCAGCTGAAAACACATTTCATTTGAGGGAAATAAGCCATATAATAAAATACTTAAATGACCTAACAAAATGTAAATCCAATCTTCACATGATCAAATGCATAGCTGCTCACCTTTCTGTGAGAGGCTTTGAAATGCTTTATGGCTCATCAAAGGATATCTGGCTGATGCAAAGGTTTGCATTTGGGGGGCAATGGTGCAGTAAGCATGTGCAGAGACACCTGAGATGGGGGTGAGGTTTTTGCAGAGTAACGGCAGTGATAATTCCTTGGCAGTGAAATCAGCAGAAAGGCACAGTGCTGCCTTTAACAGCGCAGCGAACGCTTAATGGAATGCCAATGACAGCTTGCAGAGTTGATAAGCAGGGCATACTGAGAGTCAGGCTGGGTGGGGGGCATTGTCAAACTAGGATGAACTCACACACACTGATTGCTGTTGAGTGTGATTGCCCCTGAGCCAAGTAAAGACCAGGGAGAGAGAGAGAGAGAGAGAGATAGAGAGAGAGCAAGGGTGAAAAAGAATGAGGTAATGGGGGGAAAGAGGGGAGAGTAAGTAAGGGAGGGAGAGTGAGGGTAAAATGCCATCTCACTGAGAGCACTTGGCTAATAATGAGCTATTTATGGACGAGAGGTTATTTCAACATGATTGGCATTATTAATACCATAGCAACTCCTGCAGGAAGGCAGGGAGGAGAGAGAGGGAGGACAAAATCATTCTATCGAAAATGCTTCACTGTATCACATAATTGCTGCAATGCTTTATCTCTCCTGTACAAAGTTTTTTTTCCTGTGTAAGTGCTTGCTTCAGATAACTCTATATGTAGCCGAGTTGTATACCACAATGCTGGGATGATCTTCATGGTCTTAACAGTGATGTGTTTCCTTCATGATATTCACAAACCATCAGCCAAGAAATCCACCACAGGCTGTTTACTGAGCAGCCACTTATTCATGTTCTCCTTTCATCTCCATAATGATACCACAGCCTCCTTTTGTTCTCATTATTTCAGGCAGGAGTCCCAGAAGGGCTCTGTTTTTTTGAAAAGCTAGATTTGATTATGAGATGATTATTCACATGTCACTATTACGGAATCCTGTTGCCCCTCTAGACTCATTCACTGACTGCCTGTCCCTACACATCTCAGCCTACCTGCCTTCTACAATGGGGCTGTGTGTAAACTGATTTTGTAACCAAAAATTTCCACAATAGCTGGGTGCGTAAAATTTGCATTCTTAATCAGTATATCAGGGCAACACAGATGAGATCTTTTTGATCAGTCTTTTTGAGTCTCATTGAGATGACCCCCCCCACACACACACACAGACAGCCCCCTACCCCAAACACACACACTTGCCTCAGAAACCAGGTCAGCTTTGGTATGAGGACACCACTCCCCCACCAAAAAAAGAAAAGAACGAATGACAGAAAGAAAGAAGGGATGAAAGCAATCTCCTCTGCCGGCAATGCACTGCTTTTAAGCAGCCAGGAGGGGAGGGGGGTGTAATTCAGTATTCTTGACTCTTCCTGGTTAAATCCACAATCTCTGGGATGGGGAGTTATACTGTACTTTTCTTTAACCAATTCTGAGGGGTTGTGGCTTGTAGGTATAATACATATGGTACGTATTGCACACACTCATACTCATACAAATGATTTATTAAAACATCTACATATTTGTTCACATGGCATCATATGGCTGGGCTAAATGGACGTGCACAGTGGAGTATGGCTAACCACTAGTGCACACTAGAGATCAGCAGAGGGCAGCACACTCAAAAACTACCTTTCCATCCACTCAGTCCTGGCACACTTCAACTGCCTGAAGTGGCTACATCAAAGAGACGTATGCGCTGCTATTTCCCGCTGACATTTTAAGTATTTAATTTTACATTAAAAAGGTTTCAGGAACGCCCCTCTCTGTTCAGTGCCGTGAAATTATGGCCAAGTGAATTTCAAAGACACTCCACCCAGCACTATTTGGAATCCGGTTTTAGGTTGCTATAGAAACAGAGACACTCTAGACCCCGATAGACTCCCCAAATTTAGGCGGCTGTAGGCCTATTTTTTATTGTCCCTTTATCCTTAAGTTCATGTTAAGTTTATGTTATGTGATAAGGTTATATCTGTACAATATGAGACTATATAATAACATGTTTATGGTTGCACTATACATTAAATTATTTCAGTTATTTGCAAGTCTGGAGAATGATCAATGCCCTATTACCTTGGATGGATGGTTATAATAGAATAATTTTCATTTCAATATTCCACCACCTGAAATGATCAATGAAACCAATTATGCAATAAACTGAACCTTGCACTCCATGTCACAAACAATGTCACATAAATAACTGAATAGGAGCCTATTCCTCTGCCCTGATGCTGCCCTGGGGGGTGGAGATGTCTCCCCTTCTGCACTAGTTCATGGGTCAAAAGCACAAGACCCCTCAGGCCACTGCTCACAATCCATAGAAACGTATTTTTTTTACTACAGAAAGGAGCACAGAACACAGTGAAGAAAGCAGATGCTTTTGAGGAGGATCCTTATAGTCCAGTGAGGAAACTGAATTTCAAATAAACTAGAATCTTAAGATGAAATGACAAGTGGGACACAATAAGGTAACATGTAAAAAGCGTAAAGAGGCACATTCTGGTTTTTTTCACCATGCACTTTCGTGTTATGACCTCAATGAGACACAATATCATACGTTTCATGATTGTAACATTTTTCACCCAAGAGAGCCTTCCCTAGACCATCTCCACAGAGTCACCTCCGGGCACTCTTCCAGTCCAGTGGCTTGACAAGCTTCATTCCTATTTGTAAAATGGGAATGAGTTACTGTTGTGAGGGTGCACTCATTTTATACAGTATATATATATATATATATATATATATATATATATATATATATATATATATATATATATATATATAGCTCTTTGTGTGCACATGTCTATATGCATATTTGGAAATGCTACTTGCTCACTATCCACATCATGTTCATCATCATCATCATCATAGCCATCATGCAGCTCTCCTTACACATAAGTTACCAAAGATTCAATCTGTATCCCTCTTTGGGCTCAATAATTGGTTTCAAGCTACATGTCCATTTATTCAATG
Source organism: Alosa sapidissima (assembly GCF_018492685.1). Lineage (NCBI taxonomy): Eukaryota > Metazoa > Chordata > Actinopteri > Clupeiformes > Clupeidae > Alosa > Alosa sapidissima. The sequence goes on from NC_055960.1 coordinate 5,011,416, forward strand.
TTTCACTTGATAATAGACTTTCAAATGACAACATAAGGGTCCACATTTATTTTGTCTCCCTTTGTGCAGGAATGGATTATCTGTGAGGTAAAAATCAGTTAATGTGTGGACAAGCCAGGGGGAGACACAGAAAAACACTCCAATTACAGGCAGTGGCATTCAATGCACTCCACATTGGAGTAGATTTACTAGGCTAGGGTGACATGACATCATACATACCGTATAAAGTCAAACATACACAGATCTTTATTTTTTACTCAAATGCATATTAGCTAAAATGGCAAATGCAGTGTATTTGTGAGGGGACAAGAGTGTGTAGTGTTTCCATGTGTGTGAGCATGTGTGTGTGTGTGTGTGTGTGTGTGTGGTTATTTACCTTCACGGTGGTGTAATATGTTTTGGCAGCTGTGACATTCCTTTTGATTTACTGTTGACCTATCCACACATACCAGTACTTTTTCTCTCTCTCTCCTCTCCTCAGATCAGTCGTCAGCCCGAACGTCCAGATGCTGGACGACCTCTGGACGTCACCTGACCTCACCCACGGCACACGAGGCCCCTCAGCAGAAATAGTGTGGGAGTCCAGAGCGTTGTGTCTCTTCCTTTGACACAACAGTGCACACACACACTGGGGCCTCGCAGGCCACCCCGGCCTCCTGCACCTCTCCCCATGTCACTGCTGATGAGGACCCAGCTGCAGCAGTCGCCCGCAGACGTGTGAGTGGGGCAGCCAGGCGCGAGGGGAAAGGCATATAGACAAGCAGGCTGAGGAGAAGAGTGTCTAATGACTCTGATATGGGTGGCAACACAGCTGCTCCAAGCACCTGCCAGGCTTCAGACACACTACATGCAATGCAACCAGTGCTTGGCAAATGTCTTTAGGCAAATTATTGAGGCTGACTATAGTCACATAGAACTGTCCGACAATTTCTTTTCCACCCAGAAATGTTACCATGTCAACATCACTTTTCTTATAAATGAAAACACATCTCATCAGTGAAATTAAGACTTAAGAATCTGGGGCTAAAATTTGACTTCTATCTAAGAATAGAGTTTTTATGCAAACTGAGGAGTTTGCATGGACAGTTTTTGTCATGCTCCTGTTTCCTGAATGGAAAACCAACTCTCTGACCACAGGCTATGGCCAAGAGAAAAGCCATACAAATGTCATACATGAAATACATTTGGTTGTGTATATAACAAAACAGCGTACTATGTTGCTATTCAAACTAACAGTGTAAGAAAGTAATTTCACCAATCTTCAAGTAAAGCGACTAGGGCACATCCGGAAATATGGAAAAGATAACTTCATCCTTATACTGCACCAGTTAGTCCATGAAAGTTTTATTTAAGTACAAACAAGTAAGGAGGTCAGCATAGAGTCCCATTACTATAATAAAATACAAGACGGCTACTTAAGACATGTTCAGGCTGTGCACTACTTCACAGTTCACACTGATTACACAATCTAGTCTTGCAAATGGCTGCATGCAGCTATGCTGTGTGAACTGCACAGCGATTCTCATTGTTGTTGCATATCCTTATAATACTCCACAATGCATTGCTGTTCAATGATTCCCACACTCGGTTCACTAGTCAACTAGGACATTACTTCCCAAGTCACATCAAGATCATTGCATCCACTGTAGGCTGAGCTTACCAAATTATTCTTTGGATTTGAAGTTCCATTCTGCTGTTTGTCTTTAAAAGAGAAATAAACTTCTCCTTTGTGCCCTGTTTGCTCCCATTTTCATTTCGGCCTTTCATGACAGCATCTCAAAACTCTAACAAAACCCCACAGACTACTCATGCCATGTCTTCTGAGGCGTACGGTTTATGCTGTTCTCACGCCACCCCCCTCTATCTCCTCCGGCCAGCTTTTAAAGCCCCGGGTGGGTAATTCACCTCTGTTTTTATTTTCCAAATAAGCCTTACCGAAAGTGACAAAAGCCTTTCCACTATCTGACATTTGCAGTGTAAGTGAGGACGGCTGTTCCATTGTTGAGCATCATAATAGCTGCAGAGAACACCTTCACCTCTCCTTTCTATCGATTCAGACCCAGATCAATTGAGGCTGGGATGCTTATTTAGAGTAATAAACACAGTCAGTAGCCCTTGATTGTTAGATGACTTCTCCTTCATGATTCATCACTTACAAGCTCTGCGGCTTGGGGATATCACAATAAGCCTCACTAAGGAATAAGCAATGATTGGTGGTGAAATTGAGAGGGACAGAAAGAGAGAGAGAAAGAGAGAGAGAGCAGGGAATCAGAAAGTGAGTTTGTATCATTCCAGTTCAGTGTCATATCGATTGACCTAGGCAGGCTATTGCCTACTGTCCAAAAGGACACAATAAGACCTCTGGACAAAACTGTTTCAACAGATTTATTCATGAATAAATACAATAATTGTTTGTCTGTGGGCTATTAGTGTGTTAAAATTAGGACTGCATAATTATCACAGTCGCAATTGCAATATGAACCAACGCAAAAGCATTATAATCATGCATGGTTAATTTTGACACATTTATGACTTCTATTTTCATTTCATCCTCCTTGCCTATGCCACTTCTAGTTAGTGGGTGTGCGCAGTATGTGAAGGGCACAGAACTTGTCTGTGTTTGCCTTCCTCTTTTTGTTCAGTGTGCACCTTGCCTGCATGCTCTTCCTGTGGTCGCTATAAACAGTGCCTGCTATCCTCTTCCTCTGACACCTTACTGGAAGATTGGTGGAACTTTCATGAAGGTGATATGGAGACTCATAACATGAAAATGTTTATATGACATCTATTACTACAGAAATATCACATAGCCTACCTAGTCTGAGGTATACAAGATTGAAAGGGTACTGCAGATAGTTTAGACATGCAGATGAAACACAGAAAAGCATAGGCATATGGCAATATATGGTTATATGGTGGGTCACAGTAGGTTAATCAAATGGAAATGTACATGTTCTACTGTTAGTTGTTTTGGCTCCTCCTGCCTCCCTTGCCTTAATAGATTGTCTCTTAATGGCTGGGGGCAATTCAACTGAAATTACAGTGGCCTCTTTTAGTCAAGGCTTTTAAGACATAATGTAGCATTAGTACACATTCCATCCCCCAACACAGACAGCTTGAAAGGTCATTGTGTGAAACATCATAAAGTGAATCCTCATTTAAATGCACATCACTCTGTGGTTCTTCTCCTGGAAGGGATCTGGCTTAGCTCAGCCAGAATGAGAATTCTGTTATTAGCTTTTCATTCTCATCAGAGTGTTGCCTTAGGTTTCGTTACCTGTGGAACTCATAAATGGTTAGACAGCAGTATGAGTATTATATTATGTATAGTTTTTCTAAACTTCTATACTAAAAGTGAATAGTCCCATCTCTTCACTTCAGCCGAACTATCCCTAATTTCAGATTTAGCCTACCCGGGAGAGGTAATGGTGGTAGGTGGTAGAAATGCTTACAGAAGGGGATGTGTGCAACAAGTGCACTGCATATGCCCCATTGATACAGACACAATGTCTAATTGCCTAGAAAGAACAAAAACTGGAGCAAACAACATCATCATCAGAGCAGCCTTCATGAGCAATTTTAAGCAGGCAGCTTCCTTCTTCAATGTTTTGGTGAATTAGGCCCACAACACCTCCAGCTTCCATTTAGGAAGCTATAGTGTATAGTATAAGTATATAACTATATACTATTTTGATCCCATGAGGGAAATTTGGTCTCTGCATTTATCCCAATCCGTGAATTAGTGAAACACTCAGCACACAGTGAACACACAAGTGAAGCACAGACTAATCCCGGCGCAGTGAGCTGCCTACATCAACAGCGGCGCTTGGGGAGCAGTGAGGGGTTAGGTGCCTTGCTCAAGGGCACTTCAGCCGTTCCTACTGGTCGGGGTTCGAACCGGCAACCCTCCGGTTACAAGTCCGAAGTGCTAACCAGTAGGCCACGGCTGCCCCATACCGTCATAACTAACCCCATGACTAAGGATTTTTTGAGTGCTGTGTCTCCTCATTAGAAAGTTTCTGGTTACAGTAGAGAGTAATTATCCCTCCTATCTTTGCAAATTAATATAAGCTGGGTTAGTACATATTGATGGGCTATAAAAAAGTTTTTGTTACCAAGGTGTCACACAAGAAACATTTCATGATAGGTAAAAGCAATGAGTTCTCCCAAGACCTTTGCAACCTTCTTGTTGCAAAACATATCAATGGAACTGGTTACAGATGCATTTCAAAACGTCAGAATCTTCCAGTAAGCAGCATTGGAGCCATTATCTGCAAGTGGAAGGAACATCACTGCATCATCAGCGGGCCATGCACAGGATCTCCTCGCAAGATTTCTGACCAGGAAGTCAGGAGGACGGTCAGAAGAGTAGCCCAACAGCCAAGGACCACTCAGTGAAAGCATCGACTCGGAGGCAGCAGGTACAATTGTTACAGAGTAAATCATAGGCAATGCTCTTCACTGTCGTGGCCTCTATGCACGCTCACCCCACATGACTCCATTGCTGAAAAGAAAAAAATGTCGAAGCTCGTTTAAAGGTGCTCTAAGCGATGCTGGGTAACGTCACTTCTGTTGACTTTCAAACAAAACAGAGAGCTAGCTCGCTACTTCCTCCCCCTCCCTCCTGTGCTGCTCCCGTGCAATTGAAACTCTCTTTAAAGCGCATCTCGTCTGTGATTTGCTGGAACAGTTTGTTATGTTTTTATGGGCTAGGTTTGCCCAGGTTGTTTTTGTTGCCGTTTTTGGAGCCTGGGCTGTCCACAGAGATCGCGTTTTTTTTTTTTTACAGTATATTCAGGACACAGACAGCTAGTGGTTGGTTATGTGACAGACAGCTAGTGGTTGGTATGCAGTAAGTGACAAAATGTTTTAGCCTAAAAAAACGTGTGGAATCGCTTAGAGCACCTTTAAAGTTTGCTGCACAACATTTGGACAAGCCTTTGAAATACGAGAAAACATAGTAGAGTCAGGCGAAAACAAAATTGAACTTTTTGGATGTCATGCTGGACACGTAGCTGGACATGTAGACGACAGAAAACACATAGGCTACTTTTGAATTGGTGTGCTATGCGAGCATAACTCGAATGCTACACTTCAGTGTTTGCCTTGAAACAATTCTGGCATAATTGCTTTGAACCAGGGGTGCCCAATAGGTCGATTGCGATTGACTGGTCGATCGCAGAGCCAATGACGGTAGCTCACAGAACTCAGCAAAAAAAATCCAACAACAACCAAAAAAAACCGCGCCTTTTCAGAAAAGCAATCCATCCTATCATGTCATTATATTACCATGTGCCCGCTGATTGACGTGTAGACAGGCCAGTCTGCTGGTTGCTAGTTTTTTTTTACACTACGTTACCATAACAACCATAAACTACCAACGATTGTAGAGTAGAGCTAGCCCCAGTCGACACTACAGAAAAGTGCCATTGCTTTAGTTTTTACCGTTGCTTTTCGTTTTCGCTATTGCTCGTTTATTATCTGTATAGAAAAACTACAATTATAACACAATGAATGAGGGAGTGAAAGAAATCAAAAAAGCAAAGACTTACCATTTCCATCAGGAATGGAAAGATGACTTCTTATTCATGATGTCATACTCAAAGTGTGTCTGTCTGATCTGTCGATCCAGCATTGCACTTCCAAAGAAGGGGAATGTAGAAGTTTGAACGTTTCAGTCTCTCATCCCCCCTTCCCGCTTTATATGTCCCGGTCAGCCAGAAAGGACGAATTAAACAAAATGCTCGTTTGAACGTGAACGGTTTTGTTCAGAGCTCAAAATGCAATTGTGTTTGACAGAGGGATGATGTAAATTTCTTGTGACAAAATATTAGCTTTCAGTGTGGCACGATGTCTTTGTAAATTAGCCTACGTTTAATTAAAAAGTGGTTAATTCTTCCTGCTTCTCCCTACAACTAGACGTTGAATGCCCACATTGAAACTGTTGCAAATTGTGTGTTTACGTCACTCTTATCTTTTTCGTTGCTCTGATTGGTTTTTGGCCTCTCCTATTGCATCCGAGGCATTTTGATCGGGTGCAATAGGACCAGTTCGGTGCAACCCTTAACAGCACTTGAGAAGAAGGCACTGGCGATCATGGGAGACACAGTCTCACATGGAATCCCTAGGGGGATTGACGTTAGAAGAGGTGACGCTGAACAGGCCTCATGTTCCAGGTCATCGCCACCCCCCAATGTGCCAAGCTCCCCAGACACCGAGCCATCTGCTCGGTGCTGCTCTCCTCACCTGGCAGCACTGAGCCTGAAGGGTGCACTACGCCACCACCTCCCGTATGCAGCTGAAGGTGAGCCAGTTGTTCTTGGTTTCTAGATTTTGATGTTCCTTTCCTCACAGTTCCTAATCTGATTTTGGTATGTCTTTGTCTTTATAGATGCTGAGCAACAGTCACTCAGTGGCCGTGTCTGTGTGTGTTTGTATGCGCATTTTCATTAAAAAATACTTGATCAACAAGATTGTATGTCATTCTGTCATCCTTAATGAGTCAACAACTGATTCTCTATTGCCATTGGAAACCTATGAGTAAAATCTTGCTCTATCTATGAGATACCTTATTTATCCACAAGGAAATTAAGCAGTGTCAATCTAAGTGCACGTTCAGATATAAAGGCTCGTTTGAAGAGACTGCATAAAGACATTAGTTTGTGATGGACATTGTCTGTGTGTTAGACGACACGTAAGGCTATGCATGAGGCAAAGCAGCGGAAAGGGAATCCTCTGACTACCATGTGACCTGTGTTCAATGGCCAATAAATGAATGAAGATGAATCAGCAATGTGATGTGGTAATTTAGGCATATGTCAACTTTTGACTCAGAAATTCTAACGTGTAGGCTCCTTCGCCCACCTTAAGTGAAGCATGTCAATGATTGGCGTTGCATAGAGCACTTATGGAATGGACACAATGATTAGAATCACACACAGAACATTTAATGGATGCAAGGTTTGAAACTTCCGTTTATTTTTCAGAAACCTAAAAATTCCATCATACGAATCAAAAGAAAAGTCCATTCAATCATGGATGATGGCTAATGATCAGCTCAGCAAGTTAATCCAAAAAGAAAATAAATCAACCAAAAACATTTGCAATCAAAAGTTGCCTCAACCCTGGCAGCGTGCAGAGCAGCCCTCTGTGGAGGATAGAGGACCTCAACTTCTCCCTCTCCATCTTCCTTCTCATCCGCTTACACCTCCTCCTCCCCCTCCGGAATAGGTGTGCCTCCGCGCACAGCCATGTTATGAAGTATGGCCGTCGCCACCGTAACTGAGCAAGAGCTGAGAGGCTTCATACGTAGTCCTCCTGCCGACTTGTGCAAGCACCGAAAGCGCAGCTTCCAGATGCCAATTGCACGCTCGACAATGTTGTGCGTGCGAACGTGTGCAACATTGTTAGGCTCTTTCAGCCCGAGTCTGTGGGTTGGTCAGCGGTGTGTTCTCAGAGCGTATCCTCTACCCCCAAGGAACAGGCTCTGACCAAACCCCTCTCTCTCCGCTTGTTCACCCACGGCAGAATTGGCGCAGACAAAACTGTAGTGGGTGCTGCCTGGCCACCTTGCCACCAGGTCAGAGATCACACCCCTATGGGCCACTGTAACCTGCACGTTTATGGCCGCGTATCCCTTTCGCGATAGGTACGCCTGATCAATCACTGATGGATTGGCGATAGGGATGAGTGTGCCATCCACCAGGCCCAAGACTCTGGGAATGCCAGCAATGGCATGACAGCCCTGGTGCACCTCCTGACGTGTTGCCGGCAGCCGGATGTAATCCCCGGCATGGCGCAGAAGGGCGTTGGTGACAGTGTGGACGCACCTCCACACCGAGGTCTTGCTTAGGCCATAGCCCTCTCCTACGACTTCGATGAAGTTCCCTGTAGCAAAAAACCTTAGCGCTGCAAGCAGCTGGACTTCAGGACTTAAAGCAAAATTCCGCCACGTTAGCCTGGCAAGCGCAGTTCTGAGAAGGTCCAGCAGCTCCATAATGGGGTTCTCTTGGGAGGCGATTTTTTTAAATATAGCCATGTCAGGCAAAATGTCAAAAGGGCTTAAGTTTTGCTGAATAAAAAAATTGACATGGACTAAACAGCTCCGTGGCCAGCGCCTCTTTGATTCAATACAAGGACACGTTGGATTGCTGCCATAGTTGGTCGCTGAGTGGACACCACCATGCTTACCCATTTATAAATCTTAGCCATTTAGAGCCAACTTTTAACTATCAAAAGTGATTGCCAATTTGAACGCTTTAAAGGGACACCAGGCAAGCCTGATGCTTTTTCTCTACGAAACTTCCCCTAGCGTTTGTACGTGTCGATACGTGTGCGAGCCCTTGCTCGGTCTGCAGCTCTTTTCCTTTTCTTGGCATCTTCCGTCAAAGATTTTCGCTGCTTCTTCGTTGGCTTTGCCATTATACACACATTTGCAACAATCGCTAGCGTTTCGTTATCCTGCTTCTGTGCTGTGGATGCAGGATGTAAACTGATGTCTGAGACTTTGAGAGACCGAAGGTCGGCGGGTACAATACACTGAACTTGCAAGCAGGCTATTCTTCCTACAGGCAGTAAGGGTGGGCGAGAGAGTCTTCATTCGCCCTGTAATGAGTCATTTAACCATATACCGACTTACGAAGATGATTAATTAACACGAAAACGTTGCCTGGTGTCCTTTTAATGACATTATGAAATAGCCTAGGCTAATTACCACCATATTAGTTCTGATACCTAATAAAGTAAACTTCATAAATAGGCCTGTATTCATTGCAAACATATTTTATTATTAGTCTTAAAATGTCCATAACATAAAATCATCGTTGAGCCACAACATTGTCAACATACCATAGTTTGACTTGTACTGCGCTGATTTCTAAAGACTGCTGCATAGTGGCGGCGACTAGCGTCTTGAGCTCAAACAACGCTAAGAGAGGTCTTATGAATGCTCCAGACCAACCTTACGAACGTGTGACTTACAGAAGATATACTTAGCGTACGAACGTGTCGGGAATCATGTTTTGGGGAACCGGCCCCAGATGGTTTTACTCACTGAACAAAGATTATAAAAATAAAACACCACTTTTCCACCAGAAAATTCATTAGAACAGATATTAGTGCCGAAGCTTTTCCCAATTCTTCACTTTCTTTCATTAAAAAAAAAAGGTTTTTATGCCTGCATTTGTTGTAGCGTATCATACAGGGATGCGTTTCCCAAAACCATAGTCGCTAACCTGTTAGCAGCTTAGTCAAAGTCCTTTTAGGCAAGTCCCTCCACTCGGCGGCCATATTGCAACGCTTTTTGGGCATGCGCAATGCGCGTGCGCAAGGCTTCATGACACCAATCTTGCTCCAACGGCGAGTTCACAACACATGATTGGCACGATGTCTTCACATTACACCATATGATTAGCTCAATGTATTCACATCACACCACATGATTGGCTCAATGTATTCACATGTCGACGTTTTGCCGAGGAAGGGGTGGGATATGTGTAGACAACGGCGTTACAAATTAACCCCATGCATTTCTATGGAGGATTTTTTGAGTGCTGTCTCCTCATTAGAAAGTCTCTGGCTTGGTTGGCAATGGGAAATTGCACTGCAATCTGTTAGCAACTATGGTTTTGGGAAATGCGCCCCAGGGTGGGAATAGCCCAGCTGTGTGGCCAAGGCTAATTTTACCACCATGGATGCAAATAGTCACTCCGGACTATTTTCACCCTGGTAGAAATAATGTATGCTATATAATGTATTGCACCACTGTATGATTAGAATTGGATGGTATTCGTACTCTGGTGTATATAGTAATGTGTAACTAGCTAATTGTTGCAATCAAAACTTCCGTTTGAGAACTGCTTTCTTCTTCAAATTGCATGCCTTTGTTACGTTAGACGATAGTACACATGCGCTCTTACACTTCTGCTTCTCTCTGGCAAATTGCTCTTCATGGGAATGGTTAATAAAAAATATCTAAACTAAACTGTTTAATCTGTTTAGTTTAGAAGTAGCAACTGCACAATATCAAAAAGACCTTGTTGGCGACTTGAGCCAAGACAAAAAGGTGCTTTGGAGGAATATGTTGGTGATATCTGGCGTTTCTATTGGTTTTAAGATGGCGTATTTCAATAAAATAAGATTGTAAAATTGCTTGCTTATTTAGTATGTTTATACAGTACACAAATTGATCATTTTAAACTACAACATAGACATTAACCTACTACACGCACACAAGCGGCGATGAGGACAGTGCTAGGCATCTGCAAGCGAATTCGCGCAACAGTAATGGACAAGTACTGTCAATTTTTAAGGAACAAGCCTATTGGCGGCGTCTGACACGTCAACACCAAAGGTTGGGGTGGTGGTAGCGTAGTAGCTAGGAGCTGGGCTAGCATGCAGTAACCTGAAAAGTTGAGGGTTCAATTCCCAGCTTCCACCGTTTAGCCCTTGAGCAACCCAGATAGCAATTTCCTTTGGGCCGGATCCGCATAAAAGCCTTTAGATCCGCCTGTAGCGGACATACGGTATCTGACTGTGGGCCAGGTCTACTCCCGATACAGGTTTCAGCTCTGCTAGCAATGCTGTTTTATCACCGGTTTACAGATTTGTCCCAGGTCCAATTTCCGCAACTCAACTGGAAGTCAGGAGATGCGTTTAAAATACAAAACACTGATTTGGCCCAAACCTGTGATACGGATATGAGCCGAAGGACCATTTTTTCACAGCAGACCCAGGTGGTAATGATATTAATTAAGGTGCTGATTCTAAATTGCCTGTCCTTTCCCTACTTCATTATCAACTGGCTGCTAAAGAAAAAAAAGGTATTTTGGAATGGCACAAATTTAGAAACCATGGGGGTGCACTATGTTCCCATGGCCACTTCATTTCTACAGTAAGGCTGGAAAAGAAGATATAGTTGGCTCAATATTGATCATATGTTCGTTTCATTATTTTTATTATTACCTAGCAGTGGTAAAAGTAGTCAATTGTTGTTTGTGTCAGATCTAACAGTGCTATGAAACAACCCCATATTCTTGCCACGCATGCAGAAGTCCAAGCAGTAATGTTAATCAAGGATCTTTGGTTTGCTCACTATCAATCTTTTGACATGATTTGCCAGCCTGGGGTTGGACTAGGACAGCCCAACTTTTCAAGGTAGTATCTGCTTTTTATCTCTGTTGGTTTATTCAGAGACAACAACAAGCAACCGAGCGATTGATAACTTTACTATTATTTTCCAGCAACAACAACTAGCTTAACTTAAGCAAAACAGCTATCACAATAACTATTTTGGAAAAAAACAGTGATGACGCTAACAGGATCACTGATGATAAAAAACGAGTGTAATTGTGACTTAGCCTATTTGCAAAAAGGAATAAATGTGGAATTAACACGACTTAAACTTTGTCTGGGATTGCACTTCTACAGCCAGGTTGTTGAATAAAAAAAATAATAAGACACTTATGTGTAAAGTTTTTTTTACCCCCCTTGTGTTTGTAGCCTAGCTTATGTTTATCAGTTGAGCTGTTGGGAAAACGTTACTGTGAACTTTAGCCTGGGTGAACCTATAACGAACCTGTTAGCAAATGTGTAGCAAACAGATTTTTCAGGATAATTAGCCCTAATTACCAATCACATTTCACATGTCAAATAAAGCCGGCTGATGTCTGATAAACGAGTCCGTACCACACACAATAAGCGGACCCGTATTGCATATGATAAACAGATCTGGAACACGTCAGTAACACAGACTACTGTACCATACGGAACTGGGCCAGTCTTAGCCCTTATTGGTACCAGATCCGTCAAACGGATCCAGACCAATTTTGGACCGATGTGCGTTTGGACGCCGGATCAGGTCCATTATGCAGATCCGTGCCGGACGTTGTGGTAGGTGTGGCCCAGTTCCGTCCCAGTGTATGTTTGCTATCTGGGAAGGCACTTAACCCCAAGTTGCTCTTGGGAAAATGACCCTTGTAATATAATTGACATATATATCGGTTTGGATGAAAGTGTCTGCTAAATGAATAAATGAAAAAGTTTAGAAAAAATTTCTCTCTCTTGTTACCACCAGTGGGCATTGGCCTTAATTCAGTTCCGAGTTTGGTTGAAATATTCGATGGAATATGCTGAACTGAACCAACAGCATGTTAAAACGTTTCAGTCATTTCGACCAAGCTCTGAAATAAATTTGTCTGTGTGTCTAAATTTGTGGAAATGTGCAGAGTATACTGAATCACACCAAAGCCTAAAAAGTATCATATAATGCCTTTGGGTTAGTTCCTCACAATCTCCTCTGGACTGCATTCCACTATTTCAGCGTCCCAGAAGCATTCACCTGTCTCGTCAAATCCTATTTTCAAGACCTACAGCTATGCTTGACAACTGACGAGTGTACAACAGCATGGCAATGATTAGAAATAGGAATAATGGCAGGATGCACATCTCACCTCTAGCGTTCACGATGGCTATGGAGGTCATCATCCGGCCTCTCGGTGGCCAGAAGCTCAAATCTGGTCTTCGTCTCCCTCCCATCAGAGCCTATATATGGATGATATGACCATGCTTACCACAACCAAGTCTTGTGCTAGGCAGCTGCTGAACAAGCTACAGGGGAACATCCAGTGCGCCCAGATGGAAATAAAGCCAAGCAAGTCCAGGAGCATTTCAGTCATCAAGGGGAAGCTGTCAGAACATCAGTTTTATGTGGGCGAGGAGCCTATACAAACAGTGGCAGAAAAGCCAGTTAAGAGTCTTGGACGTTGGTACCATGCCACCCTCAAGGATACAGAGCAAGTGGACCAGCTTAGGCAGGACATCATGTGTGGCCCAAGACAATGCTTCCTGGCAGGCTGAAGCTGTGGTTGCCTTCAGTTTGGGCTACTACCCAGGCTGATGTGGCCTCTTACCATCTACAGTATGACAGGGGTATTCAATTAATCTTCAGCGAGGTCCAGTTACGGAAAATTTCCTCAAGCAAAGGTCCAGAGCATCATAATGTTTAACGTGCGTGTTTAGGCTATGTATATGTATGTATGTATGTATGTATAATATTAGGATGGATGGATGGAGCCTAGTTGTAGATAGATAGATAGATGCTTTATTGATCCCCAAGGGGAAATTCAAGAAATAGAAGATTGTAGGCTTAGGCCTAATGTTTAATGTGAAATAAAATAAGTAGCCTAAAAGGCAACATTCGAAATGAGGAGAAATAAGGCAAGATAAGAGTAGCCTAATTGTGGAGAAAAACTGAGTAGGCCTAGCCTTGGCTATTTTTAAGATCTTATCGTGAACTTAAAATACACCTTGAGCTGAGACAAGGATGGATATTCCACAGCTGGTTCCTTGAACCCATTAATCAGCAAGTTTAATTTAATTTTTTTAGTTTTTTTTATGTTGACCCGAAATCCTGGAAACCCAGGAATATCTCGTTGTTGGGCAGTGAATGCATGTAGGCTTAACTAGATTGTGGTGGATCAATCATATTGCCTTCTTAAATCGTAAAATATTCTGTGGTCTCAGTTCACTGTTGAATGGGCCTAGCCTACCCTATGCTTGCTCAAAATATATGCTTTGTCTAGTAGAGGTGCTTCAAATTGGCGCTTAAAGGGACACCAGGCAAGCCTGATGCTTTTTCTCTACGAAACTCCCCCTCGCTCAGTCTGAAGCTCTTTTCCTTTACTTTGCGTCTTCCGTCAAGGGTTTTCGCTGCTTCTTCGCCGGCTCTGCCATTATACACACGTTTGCAACAATCTCTAGCGTTTCGTTAGCCTGCCTCTGTGCTGTAAACTGATCCTGCTTCGGTCGGCGGGTAGGATACACGGAACTTGCAAGTGGGATATTCTTCCTACAGGCAGTAGGGGCGGGCGAGAGAGCCTTCATTCGCCCCGTAATGAGTCATTTAACCATATACCAACTTACGAAGATGATTAATTAACACGAAAACGTTGCCTGGTGTCCCTTTAAAATCGCCTGTCTCAGAATATATAAACTGTCACATCCATATTTAGTTGGCGTTACGGACGTGACAGTTTTGCGTGGTATTGCCCCATATCGTTATATAAAGCTCTGTTCTCGCTGTCTAGCTTTCTCCTCTTTGAGCAATCGATGATTTGAAAATAACTTACTTATTGTTAACTTAGATATCCATCTGATTGTTTCTCGTCCCGTCTAGAAAAACTAGAGAGGTAGGTAAGCTCATTTGCCAAAAAGTGGCTGGGACTCCCCAGATGCTTTACTAACATCAGGCTGTACGGAAGAGGCATCCTGGAGATGCCCGTTTACAGCCTTACTTTAGAGCACTTAAACTCTTCTGCAAGGTTGGAAACAGCAAGACCAGACATACCCTCTGTCCATCCTCCGCAAACCTCAAACACATTCTGGTTGGCTGCAAGACACGTTTGTCACAAGGCTGTTACACCTGGCAGCACATCCATGTCCTGAAGTGCCTAGCAGCTACCTTGGAGGCCAGACAGATAAAGATCAGTGCCCTGCCACCTCCATCATTCCATCCTTAATCCACAAGGGAGTTCATCCGAGAAGGTGCAAAACCAGCCAAAGTCCATACAACATCGGTCATCCACCAGCACGGAGGGCCTCGTGACTGGCGGCAGATCTGAACCAAAGGCTCTGCTTGGCAGCCAGGCTGCTGTAGAGGAGGCATTTGAGCGCAAGAGCCTTAAGTACACCGAGCTGGCAGCTGATGCTGAGCAACGCGGATGGAAATTCAAGGTTTGCCCAGTGGAAGTCGACCACGGAGGTTTCCTGGGCAAGTCAATCATCAGGTTGCTTAAGGAATGGGTGAAATGGGTGAAAAGGGGAGACTCCACCTGGGCCCCTAATAACACCATGTAAGGGTTGAAATCAGAGGGGGGCACACCTGGGACGCCAGGTGCTGCCGATGAACCCTCTGGAGGTGTCGTGGGCCTATCATTGGAACACCAGAGAAGGAGGGTGCCCACCTGATGAGCCCTGATGATTTGTTTCACGTAGTCCTAGAACATAACTGAATGAATGAATGAATGAATTTGTATTGGTCGTAACCAAAGGGTAGGGTCAGAAGCTTCAGCTTATATCAGGCCCCCCCTTCTCACATTATAAGAGTAAAAAACAAATTGTCAAGGAAAAATTGACAAGACAAGAAAAGAACATATACACTTACCCAGATAACTTCCTACATACATGCATACATACAGTGTGTTTGCATATGCATGCATACACTTACCTACATATACATACATACACGCCTACATATACCCATACGGGTCAATACTTACAGTATATACAGTACATTGCCACCATAAGATGAATATCTTAAAGAATGATGATAACCATAATGATAATAACCATGTTAGAATAATACGGGACTACTCAATGTCTGTATATAGAACATGGAGAATCCCCTGAGATAATATTTTACTTTTCGGGACATGAATGAATTCTTATTTAAACACAACACCTTAGCAAAACAAGTATCAACTTATTATTAAAGTTGACATGGTAGTTGAGGATAGCATGTGAAGATCTTTTCTTGGTTTAACTTGCTTGGCTCAATTATTTCTGCAAACACTTCCGCGTAGGGTGCACCTCTGCTTCCTCATAGGGATATGAATCTAACGATTTGATTTGATTATGATTATCCTGTCAAAGATTGAATTTGTTTAAATATAGTGAGACATCACAATGTGATGCATCCTTATTTTTATTTTTATTTCCTTTTTTTCTTTTTTTGTTGTTTATAAAAAACTTATATGCATAATGGCCAAGTCTTGAGTAGGTGAATTAGCTAAACATTGTTTGCTGGTAACCAGCTACAAGTACAAGTTCTGTAATCGCTGCATGCGTGTGCTGTCATTCTCTCTCCTGCGCCAACAAAATACGTGCATTCCGTCACAGTGCGTAGTTCTGTTGCATAAAGTTGAACAAATAAATTTGTTTATTTTACAGAAAAGTACAAAAAGCCTATACTTTCATGCAGTTAATGGGCTACAGTACAGTGAAGAGTTGGGAAGTTATGGCAGGCCAACTTGCAGTGAATATACACACAGGGGAATTTCCAGGCAATTTCCCTCTCTCCTCGTAGCTGAGTAGCCTAATGGTACACACAGTGTGTATGGCCGTACATCTGCAGGTGCCACTGTCAGCACCACTAATCAATCATATTTCATCAGCATCTTCATCATCACCATCATCATCATCAATAATACTGTTATAATTGTATGATAATATAATAATCTCTTTTCACAGAACCTTTGGAAGACATGGTAAACTTTGGAATCCTCAGTCAAATGAAACCATGGGGAATAAAACACCTGACACATTCAGAGAACTGAAGTTGTTCTTTTGCGACAGTAGCCGAGTACCTTGTAAGTTATACAAGCTCCCCACTGGTTGAACTGGACATCTATATAGGCTACTGTATGTACCGGTATGTTGAAAAACACAACAATGGGTAGCCCAGTATACAGACTGTACATAACTGAATGCAGTCCTTTTATACAAGTACATGTATTAGTCTGTTTTAGCCTCTTGCAAACCTTTCATTCAGGAATTTTTACTTAGTAACTGTAAGAATGTTAGTATTTGTAACTGAGATTAGTTGGATTCATGATGGATATGCAAAAAGATGTAGGAGTTTCAGTGAAGAAGAAGAAGCTTTATTTTTGTTTTTACCTCACACAGTGAAGTGTTTGTCCTCCCAGTGATGGCACCAATTGAACTCTGTCCTGCCAGTTGTCTGGAGCACACAGAAGCCTTTGTGTTGTATAGGAGAAAGGAAACCAAAAGGCCACGTCCAACTGGTGAGTTTTCATGGTTTTTAGATATTATGATGCTGTGATTGTTTTGAAACATTATGAAGACATTCATTGGCTATTTCTGCTGAAACACCCTCTCCACATAAAACATTTTTATACATTTCTCAATGTCTTAATTCAACCATGGCCCCTTGGGAGTTCTGTCAAATCTCCTGTGGCATAAATGGTCCTAATAATTTTCAGCTATTTTTGCTGTTGTAGCTGTGTTGCAATTACAGACCATACAGGTCTTTGGTCCCCCACCAAAATGTGTGATCAATTCATGTGATCAAGCCATATGATGTACTTCTCTCATCAGGATTGTACTGAATGTCATGGTTGGCAGAGCCTTGAGGGCATCCAGTGAGATAGTAGATTGGTATTATAGTTTGTTGTCACTTCTAAGACCACAAGCTGTCCTCTTTCAATATATTCTTGACACAAAGTAGTAATTGTTTGACTTGTACCTCAGTGTGATCTGAATGCACATGCCTGGCATTATCTAATAGATGTCACCTGAAAAGGTGCATGCCATTTGGATGGATGATCATCTTTCTTCATGCAATCAATGTATTTATGAATCTCTGTGTACGCAGACATTTTGAGGAGCTGTTGCTAACCAGAAAAAAAGGCAACCACTTTCCATCACTCGAACTTATGCAGCCACAAAAGGAAACTAGAAGTATTATACTAGAGTATTATAACTGGGTCAGTCAGTCCGTCCATCTGACATAACTTTGGCACTGTTCCAAAACGCAGGGTGTCCATACTTCGGAGGCAGAGTGTATACTTCGGTGACAAGGGTCTCCATATCTTGGTGCTCTGACATGATCATATGGATTCAGCTCAGATTTTCTGTTTTGTATCAGTAATGGGATCATGGTTGGTACTTTCACTCTCTTTGAGCGATAGTTGCCTGTTTTTATTTGAAGCATGTTGGCTTGTTCACTGTATCATCCAAAGCCAAATATTGAAGGTTTATCTGATATCTCAATAATGAATAGGCCTACCATAGATTGTCTGGATTATTATAATTCAGTATTTGGATTACAAAAAATTACATTAATGTGTGTAAATACAGTGCCAGACAAAACAATTACAGACATAAAAAGAACTCAGAACGAAAGAATGAAAGCATCTGTTGAAGTTGAAGGCTGTAACAACTGGGCCTATTCATATGATGGGTATCAGTCTATTCTTGGTGAATGGGGCAAAACTTGTTCACCAACAAGGTGGGTTTACATGGGCACATTTAATATTAGAATTGGATTCACGGCTCAATCTGAATAAAAATTACTTGTGTAAACACCTTATTCGGAAGAAAACTGTTCAATTTAATTGGAATTTCAACTGGATTGAAAGGGGTGTATTCTCAAAATTTCTGGGACAGCGCTTGCTTGGTTTGCATCCTACCTTAAAGGACGTTCATTTAATGTGTCTTGACAAGGACATCAAAGTCTCATGACCTCACTGCAGATGTGCCTTAGAGATCAGTATTAGGGTTCTTTCCTCTATATACATTACTTCTTTGAGTGAGATCATTCGTTCCCACAGATTTGCCTATCACTTCTATGAGGATGGTACTCAACTTCACCTGTCTTTTCCACCTGATGACTTTACTGTTTCTGATTGGATTTCTGCATGCCTCAGGGATATTTCAGTCTGAATGGAAGATTAACACCTTTAGTTTAATTTCTCCAAAACTAACTTTTGGTGTTAAGTTAATTCAGCTATTGCCTAACTATCCAGTTTGACTGACCTTTACTAAGTCTGTACATAACCTGGGCGTCATAATTGATGATTTACCATATACTTACCTCACAGTGAGTTAGGGTCATGCTAAATCTTCTTAATTACTGGATACATTCTTAATGATGTTTTTCGATGGTTTTAATAGAACTTGTAATACATTATCATGACCTCTAGCTATAACTACCTCTATCATTACACCCACCCACACACACACCATTACACCCCCCCCCCCCCCACACACACACACACACATACACACATTCTGTAACTGACACACAAACACACACAGAACACACATACACACAGAAGCAAACACACACGCACACACTCACTAGCGTGATTTCTTTTTGTGGTGAGCATGTGCAGGACTGAGCGGTAGTCATATTTTATACCGCTATGTGGTACATCTTGTTGGTTTAATGGGTGGTACACCCATATCACACTCAATATTATTAAGAAATTCAACCTTTTTGAACCTGGCGTCAGATCATTAATTTCGCCATCAGAGTAGCTAAAGTGGACTTGGACACACCCTAAATGCACTGACATTTATATACGATTCAGGCCACACGTTTTAGATAGTCAATAGGGCCCACAGAGTGTCTGGTCACTGTTCATGTGCATGCTCTCTTCCTCTGGAGTTTCTGGTGTGAAACTGTGTTCTAGTCATTTCGCAGAAACAGTTGACCTTAAACAGCATCAGTGTTTTGTATTTGCCGTAGTATGTCAAGTTTTGTAGAGAGGAAAACATCAATTAGGAGATATATCAACATCTATTACAAATAAAGACAAATCATTATTCTTGCTACCACACAGATACTTTTATCTTTGATAGGTAAGGTAATGTAAAGGTAAAGGCAAAGATAGGTAATGTTACTGTGGAGGGAACATTCATTTCTGTCTACACAGCAGCAGGGAAGAAATGCAATAATCTTATCTCTGCCAAGTCCATGTTGTGTTGTCACTTTAATGGAAGACTCCTAACACCATAATTACATTTCTCCAAAACTCTCTCTAGAGCCAATTTGAAAATTACAAATGGACAGATTTTTATCAACTACATTTGGCACTTATTTAAAACACTTATTTTTCCATATTGAAATATTTTTTCTGTTTACTGTGTGCTGATAAAAATGTGTTAGGTGGAGAAACTGAGAATCCACTATATCCTTTTACAGTACCACATGTGCTAAATCACATCAAACGTACATCCTAAATAACAGTCAAAAACGGGTTGTGTTGTGTTTTTTTCCTCTGACCTTGGTAAACATCTGTTTCATGCCCTTTCTGGAAAGTCTTAGCAATAGGTTGACGTGTCAAAACAGACGGAATAGGGAGCAGTGTGTCTTGGGTGTTGCCTTCTGACTTTGTTCCCATGCTTCTTTTAATTTACGCTGATCTTGAATCAGGCTCAGGGCAATTATATATGCTTGAGATATGCACGCTATTGAGATATTGAGATACAGAGTGAGGAATGAGCTGATGGTGGTTTTCTTGCTTTTAGTCATCTGAAGTCAGAGTGACAGCAGTGGATTCCACGGTTCATAAGTATCCAACTAAGACATGCCACGTGACATATTTTGTATCCGAACACATATATCCGAATACATATGCATACAAGCGATGATATAATTGTTGAAAACTGTGTTATGTGCAACACAGCTAATTTTGAGCTTAGCATCCCAGTATAGAAGCAAAGTCAAGTTTGGGAGCTGCAGCAAACAGGCACAGTGACAGTGAGAGAGAGTGACACGCTTCAAAGACAGGCTTGAATCAAGACAGACTTGCATCATTATTACAAGCAAGACACATTGTTACCTTAACAAAGCCCCAGTGGCATCTGGAGTAGGTCCAAGTTCAAGCCCCAGTGGAACACCTAGCTAAATATTTCATTAACCTTTTGGACCACCCCAAGGCCATTTATACCCAGGAAACTGCACATACTATATATTACAGATAGTGTGATCTGTGTTTGCACATGTACTTCCAAGGGCACTTGTAAAATACACTCAGCGCAAATTGTTTTGTGTAGATTCTTGTGGAGTTTATAAAAAGGTTTGTGTCAATATGGGTATATTAACACAGTGTAATTTTAAAACTGTATATTCGCCTCTTGGGCAGAAGAACTAATTTCTTGCTTTGGATATGTCACACAATTATAATCTCTATTCACTAAATACCATGCCCACAGCTACAATATAGTTGAACTCAGTGGTACTGCAATGATTCTCTGAGTGTCCTAGGAAAGTCATATTTTTAGACATGTCAGTGACACTTTAGGGAACTAATTATGTGTATAATATACAGTATACTGGGTATAAATGGCCTTGGGGTGGTCCAGTGAAACATTTAGCTAGGTATCCTCCATAACAGGAGAAACTGATGTTTCACATGCTTTGCTAAGGTCTGTATTAAGTGTCATTACACATCTATTAGGGCTCTATTATAGTGATGTAGTGGCAATGCCCAGGTAGGCCTGTTTGTACTGGTGTGCAACTTCCGCTGATTACAATCCCTGCTTGGTGAAATCCACGATGATCCAATCTCCTTGTTCTGACACTCTGACACACCACTCCATGCCACCAAGTCCTTTAGGGTGGGCTTGTGATCTTGGGCACATCACATCATCTAATGTTAACCTTTCACTGGTGTGGACATGTGATTGTTGGCCTTGGCAGCAGTGGTTTTCTGTCTCCTCCACCCACATCGTCTCTCCCTCCCCCTCTACATTACTGCTCTCCATCTCCCCCTCTTTTGCATTCAGTGCCAGTTGGGTATGTGGAATACTGTGCTTCAGAGACAGACAACGAGAGACTTCATAGGGCAAAACTTCATACAGAAAGTACTTTGGCGTCTTTACGATGATGGTATCTGTGCATAGACAGATGAGGGGGAGGTCAAAAAAATGAATATGGCTATTAAATTTCAATTTTTGAAAAAGGTCAAATGCAAACCATTTTGCCACGGAGCCTGCAAATTGAAGCTAAAAGCCTGTGAGCAGGTATTCAGGTTAATCATAGTCATCAATCACACACAGTTAGTAAAAAAGAGCACTGGTAACTGAAGTGAAATGAAGATTTGGTAACACTTTAGTTGATGGGCAAGGTCAACACACTCATAAAACCTTACATGAATGCTTCATAACATATTCATCAATGCTTCATAAAAAAAATTCTGGAAACTGAAAATGTTATATACTGTAGGGTTGTAAACAGACCCGGCGCTGGGGGGGGGCTTGTGCAAAAGGGGGCGGTGCAAATAAAATCTGTGCCCCCTCTATTGTGACCACCATACAGGCTATTACGTTAGTTAGGCTTCATGCAGCGTTATAAAACCAAACTCACACAGCCTCTCCTTGTCCCACTCTCACACACACACACACACACAACGGAGACTCCCCTCCGTGGCCTAGGCTAGCCTCCGCGGAGGGAGCGTGGGGGGATGGGGGGGGGGTTTGCTGTCGCTCCCTCAAAAGGGGACTCATTACAATGAAATATAATATAGGTCAGGGATGTACTGTTGAAAAAGAAGAAGTCCCATTTAAGATTTTAACAATCAACTATTCCAGAGAACACATAAATCTATGTGCATTGTCAAATACCACTTAAGTTACATTAAGTTGCAATGCTTTTGGGAAGTGCTCTGAAAATATAAAGTAATTTAAGAGGGATTCTACAAATGAGTGATTTTGAGTAATGGGCCCGTGCAATTTGTCTGTGTGACAGTTTGCAATACAGGAGGGCCAGAAAGCTGAAAGCAATGTCACATCAGATCTAAGTACTCAATGCCACTTCCAATGCAGTCTCTAACTAATCGGGACAGTTTCCCCACACATGATCCTCTTTCTTTCATTTCAAGTCATACTCCTTTCATCTCTTTCCCCTCTGTGTCCTTCTCAACACATTTGTCCAACCGGCTGGTTAAAGGTGACATTCATCATGAGTGTGGCCAGAGTGTCAGTCAGTGGTGTCATGGCTGATATCTTAAGGTCAGCGTGAGTTCTTAACCTTGGCTATTTTTTTAATTCCCTGAGGGCCATTTCCCTCTCTCCTAGTTTTCTGTCCCTACCTTCCTGTCTATTGCTTTGAGGTGAGGGCTTTTGTGCCTTTTTCTGAAATCTTCATTGTTTTTCTGTCAGGGTGAGGAACACCGCTGTGTGTGAAGAGGCATTTAAGCAACACCTGAAAAGGTGAGAAACCTTCTGGGAGAGAGCAGACAGTTCACATTTACACAATTTACACAAGTATTTGGCTGTTTGTGATAGGGGACAGGCAGTGTGAGGTGTGAATTTATTGAGGATGTGAAAGATTAAAGGGACACCAGGCAACGTTTTCATGTTAATTAATCATCTTCGTAAGTCGGTATATGGTTAAATGACTCATTACGGGGCGAATGAAGGCTCCCTACTGCCTGTAGGAAGAATATCCCACTTGCAAGTTCCGTGTATCCTACCCGCTGACCGAAGCAGGATCAGTTTACAGCACAGAGGCAGGCTAACGAAACGCTAGAGATTGTTGCAAACGTGTGTATAATGGCAGAACCGGCGAAGAAGCAGTGAAAACCCTTGACGGAAGATGCAAAGAAAAGGAAAAGAGCTTCAGACCGAGCGAGGGGGAGTTTCGTAGAGAAAAAGCATCAGGCTTGCCTGGTGTCCCTTTAAGAGGGGATCATGTAAATTAAATGTTTCTCCCATTCTGTTATGAGTACTGGTTAGGTTTTCAAATGGTGAGCACAGTTCAGGTCTTTTGCTTTGTGTTCAGTTTACTTCTTCGGTATGGGCTCACTTGACCCTGTTGAAATGAATATACTGTTAATGGCATGGGCTCACTTGACCCTGTTGAAATTAATGTACTGTATATAATGGTATGGGCTCACTTGACCCTGTTTAAATTAATGTACTGTATATAATGGTATAATATCTGTCCATCTGCTGTTTCTTCTGGCCCTTGTACAACAGACACAGTACAGGAGAACAAAGGTCACTTTGTGAAATCAACAGGGATGGGAAGTTAATAGGAATGACCATAATGATAAATAAGCCAGCTCTGTGACTGGAAGCCTGGCCCAATTAAAAAAAAGCAATTTCCCTAACACAACGCATTTCCTCAATGTATCACTTGTTTCCAGCATTAGTGTTATAGGTTGTGCCTCTTTCACTTTGGTAGGAGACTGATGACTAATGACTGATGACTCATTTACTTGCTTGATTAACTCAAAATCACTGCAGGAACACGTAGCGTATCCGAGTGGATAGGGTCCCTGTAAGGACTGAATGCATGAGAACCCATGGGTACTAGCATTCCTCTTCAGGCATTAAGGAGCGAAGGGAAATCTCACAACAGCTGTCCCTAAGGGCCCCCATTCACTCTCCAAAACCTCACTTCCCAATCCAGGTCACACTGCCAGGGTGTCCTGCCAAGAGAAATGCAGAGCCATGCCAGACTCAATGCAGACTTTCAGAAGTGAGGCCCTTACTACAAACCTCACATTCCACAGCTTCTATAACACCATGAGTCTCTCATGGGTCATGGGGCAGAACTGATACAAGGAGGACTTTTAGTGCTGTACAAGCAAAATGTTTCATAATGCAATGCTTTCAAGCTTAACATGTTTCCCCATATTTTGACCTCATGTTTGGAGCCAAGGTATCAGACCAATCTGTGCCTGGGGCATCTGCTTATGTCCCCATTAAGGTATTTTTGCTGACGTTTGCCAACTGAAGAGTCTCTTGCAGTTAAATTAGGAGGTCAAAGTCTCACTACTTGGACATCTCTGCATGGAGTACTTTATTCTCTCATAACCACTTTCCCATAGAACTGCCCACCAGCAAATCCCTTGCACCACTGTGTAACCCCTTTCACTGCACATGCTCTTGATCCAGAAACATCCACATGCTTGAAGCAATGAGCTGCATGCCCACTTGAGCCTGAAACAGCACAAGCCTGTGATTAGTATGCAGAGGGCCCAGCTCGAGGGCTCCAAACCCAGGGCCACCCTGGAGTCTGACCCACTGGAGCCGGCTGCTCGGCTGCAGTTTCTGGGCAAGTTGTGAACAGACAGGAATTATATCAAGAATTCCTCTAGAATCTTACTTTTCTACTGGCTCCAAATGGGGTTACATACTGGAGGACTATGTTTCTCAGAAGTAACAAAGTTCTTAGGTTGGCATTAGGTGGCAGTATAGGTTTCATGCTGCTAGAGATATGGTTTGAAAGCTTCTATGTTAACCTGACTCTCGCCAGATGAATTTCGTTCCATCTAGATCCGCCTAGCTCCACTCACATCCATCTGGGATCGCTTCTGTTGAGAGTGATTTCGGCACCAGATTGTATGGTAGAGCCAATCAGGAGGCAGGGCGGGAGTTTCATAGATGTGACGTAGCGTAGAAGCGACTGTGAGACTGTTCTCAGCGTCACGGGTTGGATTCGATGTGAGTGGCTGAAGTAGCACGTTAATAGATGACGGACAAGTGGCTTATCCAATCTTATGCAAGGATTTTTTAATAAGGCCCAGCCTTCTGAAGCACCACTCCAATGGATCGATCCCATCGATGAGTGGAGCTAGACGGAACGAATTTCATCTGGCGAGAGTCAGGTTACTTCTATGTTCCCATTTTTTAAAACAGATACATTAATACTGTATTCTTAAATACATTTCAGTGGCATTACATCAGTTAGCCATGAATCCTCAAAAATACATGTGAATTAAATTATACTGAAAAGTCATATTTAAAGGATAATTCCGGTTTTCAGCACTTTGAGTCCCTTTTCTGGTTTGTTTTTGATGAACTAGAGTGGTGGACACCGACATTTTGACAATGGGTCATGTCTCGACTCTCTGACTCGTTTTGAATCGCTTTTGACTGTTTCAGAGTGGCTGGCTATGGGCATGCAAAAACAAGTCCTTAAAACAACCCTTAACGTTCGTTTTAAAAACTGTGCAACTCACCGAGTGGTTAGTCGTGTTTGTTGATTATTAAAAACAAATATATCGGCGCAATGTATGATTTCAATCCGTGTTATTTGCTATTGTGGAGCTATTTTTTCAGATACCTCACAACCGCGTGTAAACTTCCGCTCAATATTTGAGTCTGAAGCATAGACAGTAAAAGAAGTTCTCGTAGGGGAAAGACTACAACCAAATGTCAACAGACCCCCTTTCCGTTTCCAGTAGCGCAGTAATATAACGGTATGGGGCAGCCGTGGCGCACTGGTTAGCGCTTCGGACTTGTAACCGGAGGGTTGCCGGTTCGAACCCCGACCGGTAGGCCACGGCTGAAGTGCCCTGGAGCAAGGCACCTAACCCCTCACTGCTCCCCGAGCGCCGCTGTTGTTGCAGGCAGCTCACTGTGCCGGGATTAGCGTGTGCTTCACCTCACTGTGTGCAGTGTGTTTCACTAATTCACAGATTGGGATAAATGCAGTCATGAACACATGAACCCTAATCCTAACCCCTAACCCTAATCCCTAATCCTAACCCTAACTTGACAAAAACCGAATGTCACTTAAGAAGCGTTATGTCATAAACGTTTATGACTTGTTCATGACAGTGTCATGTCACTCTTATGTCGATACTGTCAAGTAAAGTGTAACATACTGTAACTAATACGTTTGAGGAGAACACATATTTTTAAAACAAATCTTTAAATTTTAACCCCAAAAAACACAAAAATATCAGTAAATAGAGAAAAACATAGAGTGTATGAGAGATTCACAATGTCATTTTGTTCAAAAGTTATGATACATTTATTAGGATGTTCCAGTAAGTATTCTGTAGACTTATCATCAACATTTCCAAATTAACACAAAATTGTATTTGGTTGAGCAAAAATAATGCATTTCATACATTCTCATTACGATCCCTACTTAGGCTCTAGATTGAAATTTTGTTGTACAAATGTTTGTTCAACTTCAAACAAAGTACCCCACACTCACGATAAAAGGTGCGAGAAACAAACAAAAACGGTTCTTTGTTCCTTTGACCTTATGAACACCATAGGTTTGGTACAGTGAATTGCATCATTTTGGCTGTACATATTTGCATTATCTATTTTAAGTATAATCCAAAATTATTAGTCAAATGTTAGACATAATGTGAGGCTTACTAGCAGGAAAAAGCTTATAGTTGCCATAAAGGTGACCATACAGTCAAATTTAGGTCTGAGTTTAAGTACACTGTCTTCTTATCATATGCTTGTTGTAAGTTTGCATGCATACTTTCATCAAATATATCCAACAGTTTTCATTGCATGCATACTTTCATCAAAGATTCTCATGTCTAAAATCCCCATAGCTATACTGGCCACTAGCAAGACAACTAGAGCTATAGCACCAATTTTGTTTACTTCTTTTTATTCGGTGACCTTAAACAACAGGGCCCTATTGAAAACTGCCGGAGTCCTCCTTTAATGTTCCTGCTTTGCTTCTGTTATACTGTGTCTATTTCCACTTTGAGTTGGTTGGCCAAGGTGAAAATGGACAACGTTCACTGAATTTCACACTAAATGGGCATAGGATTTATACAAAAGCTTACATTTCCAAACATTTGTACAACTGAAATGTGAAAAGAACTTTTCTGCAAACTTTAATCCATGCTAAATTTTTTAATAAGAGGCCATCCGACCATCATCGGGGCACAACAAACATTTCACATCACCAACAACACCAGTTCATGTGGTTCCAGGCAATCAAGTCAATCAACATAGTGACATCCATAATATACAGGATCAAAATAATACCTGTCTAAGAATACCCTTGTTATAGAAAATGCCGCTTTTGATGCTTTTGATGTTTCCTCGTGTTGTGCTTTGTCAGGTGAGAGACTATTGATCCTGTCTAACCACAACCAAAGGAGAGATGAGTTGAATGCACATTGTTTCACCACTCTGGGTGACACATGATGGATGGAAGTGGCCACAGATTTCTCTGTTGCACAGGCTTGCTAATTAGCACCGCAGTTTTAAACAGCTGGGTCTTATAGCTTAATGGAAAGGCAAATTGTCACACTGAAGGTTACAATTGCCTCAGACAGCGCTTATCAATCAATGCAAGTACCCTACAATTGACCTTGGTAGAATCTGTGTTGTCAATTATTGTAATCTTCGCCCTCTCTCTGTTGAATTCGAGGCTTTGAACTTTGGTTATATTACATCATCAAAATTATTGTTATTTTCCTAGATCCAATCTGAAGTCAGCTGTTAGTCTATTTTTATGAGCAAAGAAATGCAATTTGTACGTGTCAAATTGTGCTGGAAAACATGTTAAACCTACAACTAACATCAGAACGAATCAAGTATACAGTACAGTATGGCAGATCTCCACCACAGGTAATCTCCACCACAGGTAATCTCCACCACAGGTAATCTCCACCACAGGTAATCTCCACCACAGGTAATCTCCACCACAGGTAATCTCCACCACAGGTCCCACAGAATGGATTTGCAAAATGTATCTTTCTTCTTCCTGATGTGTTACTGTTTCCCTGCATTGCAGTATCATAGTGCCAGACCAGGTGAAATGTACAGCTAAACTGTGCTCCACTGCATTTGTCTGCTCTGTCATTGGTGGAGTGGCACAAATCACCTACCGATTCATCCTGCCGGTTTCCATAGCAATGAATGGGGTGAATGGGATATGTATGACAGAGATTTCAGGCACCTGCAAACCTTCCCCCTTAGCCCCCAAAACAGTTCTACTCTGAAATTGTTTTCTGCGTTATGTTGTAAGATAGTATTCCACAAAGAGAAAATTCTTCCCTTTTTCCATCATCATTTACCATTGTTATATGAATTTAAACTAGGTGTCTCATAGCAGCCTTCTCATCAGCCCATGCACACACACAAACACACACACACACACACACACACACTACCTGAACCTTCTGGGGATTAGATCTTGGAGAGGGTTAAAATGGATCATTGCATATCTAATTAGCCTGAATAAAAGCATGTAGTAAGAGACATCCAACACCTGCTCAAATAATCATAATGTGACAGTGACAAAGGAGAGGTAATGTATGGTGCACCATGGGAAAGGAGAGGTAATGTATGGTGCACCATGGGAAAGGAGAGGTAATGTATGGTGCACCATGGGAAAGAGAGTCACAAGGAATGCTACTTCATGCAAAGCAATGTATGTGACAGGGACATCTTCTATGCAGAATTATAAGAGTACTGGAGGTATGTGAGGTATATCTCGATAATGTTAAAGAATATATGCAGGCATACATATTGTCAGAGAGAGTGTTTTTCATTTGTAATTCAATTTGATTCAATTGTAATTAAAAGTAGTAACCAGTCAATTTTCTGGTTCATGATCTAATTCATGCTGATCCCTGACTCCAGATTCATACCAATCAGATAGTCAAGCCCGCGATGCATGTTGAAGTGATTAGGTGGAGGAATCCTGAACTCAGTAAAAAAAAAAAAACAATGTGCCTCAATCAAGCTCATCGCTAATCAAGAAGAGTCTTATCTGAGAAGCTTTGGTCTCTGACAGAGAGAAATCCAATGTGGATTCAGAGAGGTTCTGTTTGTGTGGAAGACTACAGAGCAGTTGATATAGAGTATATGACAGATTTATCTAGCAGGGATAAAGCCTATCCTGTGATTGATGCAGGATTTTGCTTTTGAGAAGCAACAATACAATGTGGTTTCAATGGATGTGGCTGCTGAGGCAAAGGACTCTCTCATGTCAACATTTATTCATGAATTGAGCAACTATTGTGATTGTCATATGAAGGAATAGGCTACATAATATTCAGGCTATCCAAAATTATATCCAAAAATGTATCCTCGTGCATTTCAATGAGAATACTGGAAGAGCAGATGTGATTAATAGCTATTTGTCCAAAAAGAGAAGTAGACTACTGCATGTGCAATACGTAGGCTTTCACTGCCAAAGAATTTGAACTGAGCTCTGATACAAAGCACAGGGAAGCGTTTAAAGGCTGAGATGAATTTGAATTAACCTTTGAACCCTAATCTGAGCACTTAATGGAGATTCTATAAAACTTAATGAAGCCTATTCCAGCAGCTGCCAAGGCAGTCAGTTGCCCACCGGAGGCTAAAGGCGGCATGAACACTGACTGAAACTGATTGCCTTGTTGCCTAGCAACACGTCCACAAATACTACAACTGCAGGCCTTATTTGTCTCAAAATCCTTTCTGTGTTTTGCCCCCCTCCAAAACATATCCTCATCCATAATGGTGTCGTATATGCTGACAGGTAAACAAAGGGTCTTTTTAGTACTGGACATGTGCCAACAGATTTTCAAAGAGAGGCATGATATAGATGGAATTATTGTGCGTAGCATCAGTTGACTTTGGAAGAGGTGCCAGCAGACTGAAGGCACATGGTATTTGCATATAGAAAGAAAGAAGTGGCAGGAAAAGTCTGCCATGTTCTATGTATGTGCTTTCATGTGGACATTTTCCCATGTATGACAAAAGGCAAGTGACCAGAGAAAGCCATTAATTCAGCATATCAGCCCTGACCGAAGAATCCATTTCTGTCCACCTGCATTAGCCCCCCAATGGAGTCCACTAGTACCCCCAAAGGTGTAGAACTATCACCAGCCCTTAAGACTCTCAAGACCACCATGTCATCTTCAGCTGCTTTTCTTTCAAACAAGCCAGAAAAACATATAATTCTAACATAAAACTATTGGAGCAATAAATAGAAATAATGTGCCTGTTTTGAGCCATACACGGGTGCGCATAAGGAATAAAAAGTAGCTAGAGTTTGATTTCTGGCTTTAATTAGCTGCCAATTTAATTAAAAAACAGGAATGTCATAAATGAAAAGCCAATCTAAAAAAAATATTGCCCTCAGTCCATTGATGGGTTGAACCATACAATTTATTATGTGATTATTACATTGACTAAAACCCAACTGTATCTGTCTAAAAGCCAACTGTGAATCTTGGTGGGAAATTATACGGTATCTTCAATAAAAAAACAGACTAAGAACTTGCCCTTTCCTTTGATCTTTGGAGGTCAACACATTATGTCATATACTGTAAACATGGAGAGTTTGTCTGAGGCTGACAGTGCTGACTAGAAATGGTTTGTCTCAGTGTTTCTGGAGTGGTAGCTGTTGGTGCCTGCATCAAGGGGCTGGTTGTGTTGCTGATGGGATCATAAACAGTCACAGCTACAAAGAGGTTTGACCGAATAAGTTGTTGGTGCCTGCATCAAAGGCTTGCATTTTGTTTGGTTATATTGCTGATCGGATCATAAGAGGCCACAGCAACAAAGTGGGTTAACTGAAGAATTTGTTGTTATGTGGTTTCCTGCATCAAGGTTTTGTCATGTTGCTGATCGGATCATAAATGGCCACAGCAACGAAGATAATCCATCATGAGTGTGGAGAGGGGTGGGTCTTGGACACAGACACCACTGTTGAGCCTTCTGATGGTGTTGAGGGCCTAATT
The DNA here is from genome assembly GCF_018492685.1 of Alosa sapidissima. Taxonomy (NCBI): domain Eukaryota; kingdom Metazoa; phylum Chordata; class Actinopteri; order Clupeiformes; family Clupeidae; genus Alosa; species Alosa sapidissima. The sequence continues at coordinate 5,042,393 of NC_055960.1, forward strand.
CAACCAAACACAGATGAAGGAAGATACCTGCTTGACAACTCCAGTGAAATGCTCATGAAGGCTGCTCTGTTGGCGATGCTGTTTTTTGCTCATGAAGGCTGCTCTGTTGGTGATTTTTGTTTTTGTTGCTTTTGGTTCTTTGATTGGACATTCAGGCTACTGGCAACACATGTGGTATTGTGAAGGAGGTTCGTTACGGATCCTGGATACAACAGGCGGCCAACTGTGCATTATTACTGTATCCTGCGCCATGTTGTGTAATGTTAAATAAGATTGGTTGTTGATTGGTTGTCCTTTTGAATTTGAATTTACAGTGACAAAGTTTTAACATATATTATTTTAAGCAGGAGTTACAGGCTTTCTCAAAACTTGTTTCTATGAGTAGTTAACTGTAAATGATATTACAGTTATATTAATTCTGTAGTCATTACTCAGGGGCATTATGGCCCAAACAGAAGCATTCCAAATTGAACATATACCCTACTCTCTGTTTACTCCAGTTTCTCACTCAGATGGGACATTATGAAATCGTTGCTCTCTCGCTTCAAATCAATGGAATGTTCTTGTCAGTTAATTCAAGGCAACAGGGAGTGTGATTACTAGCTGTAAATCACCCTGAGTGGGGATGTCCTGTGATATGGACCTAACTGTTGCATAAATCGTCATTATATGACACCATCAATTCTAAAAACATGATGGTTGATAAGACCTTTGGAGTAATTATCATTGATATAAAAATAGAGGTGACATTGTTTCATTAAAACAATAAATTAACATAAATATCCAGTGAAAAAAAACATGTTTCCTAAATTAATTTACGTGTGAAAATATGAAGGCAATGTCAGAGAATATATAGACAGAAATAGCCTCAGCATCCCAGTACTGCAGTGGCTCTGAGACTGAGATCTAATACTTCGCTCTGATGAACAATTATTTCCATTGAATTTGCAGACAGGCAGGCGAGTGGATTGCACAATGCTTATTCCCTGTGGTGCTCTCTCCCCCTCTGAATCATAGATTTCTCCATGCTATTGGGTGATTCGGCTGGAATATCTCTGTCTTCATCTCGGTTTTGTGCTGTTTGCTGACGATGACCTTCCAAATATGGATAAAAATAATGTTTCTGCTTATCAAATATTGTACATCTAAGGCAGCCATGTCAACCTGTTAAAACATATTTAAACCAAGAATTTCAGTGGTATTTCACCGGTAATTCTGTACACCAAATACACTAGCTAATGATTTAAATAGGCTTTTGGTGAGAAATGGATCATAGAACAAGATCCAAAAACAATGGCAGAAAGAGGTGAAAAGATCACTTAGTCATAGTTAACAAATAAAGGATACGATGAATAAAGTGTTTAATTAGCATATTAATAGCTCATTGTTATGTTAATGATTTATTCATAAGCAACACAACAAGGATTTCCACTTTTCCACAAGAGACATCCACATGTGTCAAATGTCAAGGTTTCATATAAAAGCATTACAACATTAACCTCACACAGTCAGTTTAATTATTCAGCGTCAATATCAAATAATCACTTTACATTCACCTATACACAATTAATTTTCTCTAAACGTCTAAACGTGTGGAAAAAGTCACACTCCTACCTGCTATTACAGCATTACATATAGGCTAGAGCAGTAGCTGTTATTTTAAAGCAGACATAGTATGGAAAACCATTTTTACCTTGCCTTTGTTAAATAAGTAGTTTGGAGCAAGGCCACAATGCTTCTGTGCACAACATAGTTGTTTCTTTCTTCATATGCAAATCTCGGACTTTGAAATGACCACTAAAAATGGGCGAATCTGAACAAAGACACAATGTGACACAAACCATCCCTCTGACCACCGCCCCCCTCCACAGGTTACGTTACAACTTTGAGTTCGAGATTCAGGTAAAAGAGTCCTTTGTGAGCAGTCTTTGGTTGCAAGGCAGCCAATCAGCATAAAGTTCACTTAATTATTTATGTGGGTGCCAGATAAGCATGAGGGGGCGCTATATACTGTATCTGCTAAAATTAGCCTTATTTTTTTATTCCCCAGCCTAATTTTAGAGTTGTAAATGGGCTTGTAAAATAGTATCTGAGGATATTTTTTAACAGACTAAAGCTTCATACCTGTTATGTTAACATCAGAGAAAAAGGGGTCCTATAAATTGGCATAAATTATAATCTATTACGTGGCTTTGTATAGTAAGACCCTCTTAAATCTCTATTTCAGATAATGCCAGACAATTTTTAACATGTACAATTGTTTGTGGTGTTTAAGCGTGTTTGACCTATACAGAAAGGGTCTACAGTTAAATCGATATCAAAATTATAAATCGATACATGGTTGTTTCTTCAATTAATTTCAAGAAGACAGCAGTAGCAGACATAGCAGTAGTTGTTAAACAATATAAAACTTTAGTAAGAATGTTTTGAGAATGTAATTTCCATAAGGGAAAAAGAGCCTCTACACTATTTCACTTCACCTCTGGTATTCCCACGTCATTCCAGCTTTGCAAGATGAGACACCTGTTGGCTTTGCCTCCACATTCAGCTGAGAAACTCCACCCCCAGACTCTCCATGCATCTACCCTCCCAGCTCCTTTGCAGAAGTGGCCCTGAGTATCTTTGTTGATCACCCAGCAACCGCCATGCCAGTCTGTCTCTGGCCTTTCAGTGGGAGCGGAAGCCCAGCACAGTGCAGCCTCTGGAGGGCTCGCAGCAGACTACCTGACTGCCTTACCAATGAAGAGCGCCGCATTCGGGGCCCTGGAGGGTCACACATAAATAGATGTGACACCAAGGCCTTGTTTTCCTAGAGCTGAAAAGAAGAAAGGGCTGATTCTGTGGAGCCTTCCTCCCCTCGCTGTGTCATATTCCCATAGCTACGTGCTAACCCATGAAAACCAACACAACTAATCAATGGCACACTGGCTTGTATTGGGTAGATGATATTGTACTCAGTGATGCATACTGTAAACACAATTAGCTTCTGTGCTGAAAGGCTAGATCTAGTCTTTTGTGGTCTGTTTGGGGTTCTTTTCTCACTTTTTTTCTCTCACTCAGACAAAATTATTTTGGTTGAATGCTTGCCCCCTGTGAACACATACAAACAGTAGTACAAACAAAAGTTTGCTCAGGAATTAAGATGAACTAAATGGCTCTGTTTTGCGCTATGGGGCTGATGTCCGTTATTTAAAGGAACAACATAATGGTGGTCATTCATTTCTGCATCATTCAGTCAGTATCCTCTTCTTAAAGCTAAGAATAGACTGGACAAATAGTTGACCAGTCAGGTTTACTACTGCTTGATGCTTACAGTCACAGTATTATAGACATAGACAGCTTTGATGCTGCTACATCCGTTTTCAGCATGACGGGCTGAATATCAAGGGTTTGAGAGATTGGATTATTACCTCCTTATGCAATTATAAGGTTCAGTGCACAGCTGAGAAATCAAGTGTGCCACCAACCAATGCCAACACTCTCACCACAGGTCTCTAACGTGAGCCATGGCTGCTCCCCATCCCCACGGGGCGAATACCACAGATGGAAATCTAAATGCTACATTTCATTTTGTATCATTAGTAGGTTAGCGCACCCCTCATTGGTTCACCATCTGCCATGATCCGTGCATCTCCCTCTCCACTCCGTGCCTACAGAGCCACACATTGAAAGAAAGTGAAACAAACAAGCAAAAAACAACCCAATTTGTGCTGCAGGCCTGCACCAGTGCATTGGGGAGAGTTTGAGTGTGAGAACATGAGATGTACAATAGAGTGGAGTGTATGTGGGAGAATGGGTTAGATTTGTAAATTGGGAATAGAATAGAAATTGGGTGATAAAAATAAGCACTATGGAGTGGCTTCTTTAGTGTTTTTTTATATGTCAATGCCAGGATGATCCATGTGTCTTTTGAATCACATTTGTGAATGTAAAGAGGAGTGTAGCCCCAAGGATGCTCTCTCCGCATGCCTCTGTCTCCATGTCATATATGTATATTTTGTGGGTCGGCATTCCTAATTGTCTGTGGAATTGGATAATCAGCATAACTGACCTGCATGATGCCATTTCAGCTGACTTCATCTTTTACTGAGCTTCAATGCTAGTTTACATCCAGTTCATCAAAACCTTCTGTGCTGACCTATGAAAACCTCATTTTCCAGTAAGCAACTATTAATTTATGGCAATATGCGTGTAAAAGTCTGCATTAAGTGTGTTGATTTGGGTTACTCCGCAGGGGCATTTTATTTCGGGAGACAGAACGCTAAGAAGATTTGAAGCACAGTTTAGTCAATTTATCTCGCCCTCCCAGACTCCACTTATTGACTGGTTTCTTATCACATTTCGCCAGCAACCAGCGCACGATTGGCATCATCCGTGGATCTGCCACTTACTTCGTTAGTGTTGGTTGCGCTAGATTAAATAAGTTCACGGTTTTCTCCCAAAACATATTTTCCACAGTGTTGTTTCGTTGCTCACAATTGTGGGCACTGATCAAGATGAGCCAGGAATGACAAACTAAAGCAGGGGAGACTGTTTGAAGAGGTATTCACAAGACCAACGAAACTCGTTAGAATTCACTTGGCAACATCAATAGAACTGGCTACATTGGATGCAATAAAAATCATTCTTAAAACAGTATACATCTTTTAATTGTGTGTCCGTAGCCTATGCTGTAATTGCATACTGTTTAACAAAAAAATTGCGCAATGTGTGCAAAACAAGTCGTTGCTTTTTTTCAAATTGTAGGCCTATAGTGTAAATCGACTTCGGATCGTTTATCCGAACCCGATGTTCAATACATACTGTTTTGCATTCCTATGCTATCTAGGATAGGTTGAGGTCAGTGGGCTAACTTTCTTCAGGCAGTCACGCAAACTAAATGTTAAGTCATAAAACATATACAACGTACGTATCAGCATACCGTGAGTGGCCAATTTGAATTGGTGAGAGAAGAAAAAATACACGAATCTTTGAAGAAAAAAAAAAAACAGAAAGCATATAAAGCCTTGAGTCAAGAAGATGCTCCAGTGTCAGACCCGCTGCGATCTCAGTGGTGGAAATGTTGAACATGGGGAGGGTCGACTTTCAGATGACATTGACGAAATGTAGATGAGAGCGGAGACTCGTGCTACATGTAACATCTCGGGTTACTGATGTTCGACGGCGGTACAAGTCGAAACTGCCTCTTGACTCGTTTCCCTCTTCGCCTTCAGCACCACAAGTTTGGACAGCACCACTCACCGAGGCATTTGAACACCTTTTCCCCTGGATAAGCTGATTGTTCTCAAGTTTAATGGAGACGTTTCTCTTTTGTTTCAATCAGTGATATTTCTTGTGTGCAACTTCAAGTATAACCACCGGATATTCCCGTCCTGAAAATCCAGTAGAGGAGTCTTGCTGTAAGTAAAATTCTGTATTGAAACGAATAAACAACTTTAAGATTGATGTGCCATTCTGGCCGCCTGAATAACATTTTACACGTTAAATTTAACTGGACAAATGAATACATTTGGACATTTAGAGGGTATTGATGAGTCCGGTGTATACCTATTTCTTCTATGTTAAGACATACATCTTAACATAACTGGCACTATTCTTTGTCTGCTTATATTTGTCATCTCAAGAGAGTGAAAGTCTTCAGCTGAAACAACCAATAGATCTATTTTACGCGCAGAGATTTTGCTCTCGGCAGTCGGCCCCTTTTTCTCATGCACTGGACTATGTCAGAATTCAGCCAGTGTCACGTTTCCCACCTATCGCAATGTATGTTTTTTGTCAGTCTTTCTCAGTCTCTTGTAATGTTAAATTATAAATATATGTTTATGGGTCTAAATGTCGTGTTGAACAGAAAAGCTTGACATAGGTGAAGTATTCAACGGCAAAAGGAATTAGCCTAAAGATTCAAAAATATATTATACTGTAACTTCTATGTACTCCAATTGTGCATATTTTATCCAGTAGCCTACTACGTACCCGATAGGCTATTTACCACATTAAATTAACACGTTATCATTACTCAACTCATTACTTATAGTGTTTTTACTCTTTGCATGAGAGAAATTGAAATGCAAAGTCTAGAAAAGTCTTGCAATAGTCGGCAGCCTATATTATTCTGAGCGCAAATTTCAAATCAACAATCAAATCATTGTCGCGTCAAGTGATTTAGGAGCGCATCCTCGGAGCGCTCTTCTGCCTCCGACGCAGTGTTTCTTCTTCCTATGTTTTGTACAAGTGCTAGTATATCGGTAGCAGCTTGATGTAATATTATATTTGCTGTCATTCCAGATTGCTACTTCATCCTGAAAGTTGTTGGATATCTCTCCTGATTTCCCGCACCATCTCAAGCTTGGGTGAGGAACCGCGAAACTGCTGTCTACGTGGACTGGTGCTGAATTCTCCCGTCCGCCGGCCAGGACTTCTGCAAAATCCAGAGAGATGGCGACAAACGGTACAAAAGCAACCGATGGACATGTGCTAACAGAAGTAAACGAGGCACCGACATCCAACGATAAACCCAAAACCTTGGTTGTGAAAGTCCAACCGAAGAAGGATATTCCCGACAGGGAAACGTGGCAAGGGAAATTTGACTTTCTGCTATCTTGTGTTGGGTACGCAATCGGACTTGGCAATGTCTGGAGATTTCCATATCTTTGTGGAAAAAACGGTGGAGGTAAACACAACTTGCTGGATTTCCCCCTGCTCTCTAAAACAAGTGGAGTCTCAAAATTGGACTCGTCAATGGTTGCATTGTTCTGGTGGTTAATTTAAATAATCTCATTGGCTCGACTGTAGTTTTCCCCATCTGAATTCGCACAGGAATCTGCGCCCGCTATCTCTACTCTTTTGCAGCGCAATCAAAGTGTTGTTATTGCTCATTGTTGATATCGTTAACTACATGCTAGCTTGTTGTGTCTTCAAATGTTTATTTGCCACTCATACATACTTTTTACCATTTAATTCCTATTCAGGGGCCTTCTTGATTCCTTACTTTTTGACCCTCATATTTGCTGGAGTACCATTGTTTCTGCTCGAAACTGCCCTCGGTCAGTACACATCCGTTGGCGGACTTGGAGTGTGGAAACTCGCTCCAATGTTCAAAGGTAAACATGCAAATTTACTCCAAATATAGGGTACACAGCGTGGAAATTGTTGTGAAGGTCTCTTTCAAAGCGCTGTTAATCCGTTAAAGCTACGGTTTGCGAAATTAGTAACGGATTAGATACAGGTTTAGTGCCACGAGGTTCACTATCACCAAATTCATTAAAAGTTTTATTTGACGCACCATGAGAATCGGAAAGCGCAGAACGCTTGTAAATTGCGTGTTGGTCCGTTTCTACCAAGTAAATATTTTCCTGATTCTGCCATCTCAGGTGTTGGCTGGGCTGCCGCTGTCCTGTCCTTCTGGCTAAACATTTATTACATTGTCATCATTGCCTGGGCCATTTACTACTTGTATAACTCATTCACCTCTGTGAGTATGTCGTTGCATATTGCATATTTTCTCCCAAACTACATACTGTACACTGCACCATTAGTTAATTGAGGTTATAACAAACACCAGAAATTAAGCATAAATACACTTCACACACTCACACACACACACACACACACACACACACACACACACACACACACACACACACACGCACACACACACACACACACAGAGGGGGGGGGGGGGGTGTACAGAATTAAAATGAAAAACAGAGCAATTAAAATATGTCATATTTTGACAATTGACAGGAGCTTCCATGGAAATCATGTGATAACCACTGGAACACAGACAGATGTTTCTCAAACTACAGCATGGCAAACACCACCAACATGACAAGTGCTGTTGTGGAGTTTTGGGAGTAAGACAAATATTTATCTATTGAACATTAATATATATTTATAAAGCAAGGAAATAAAAAAAAATCTCTTTGTAACTGTGTAGTCTGGAAGCAGTATTATTGTTGTCTAAACATGTTCCACCAAGCTATAAGTAAGTATAAGTATAAGTATATATACTTTTTTGATCCCGTGAGGGAAATTTGGTCACTGCATTTAACCCAATCGGTGAATTAGTGAAACACAAACAGCACACAGTGAACACACAGTGAGGTGAAGCACACACTAATCCCGGCGCAGTGAGCTGCCTGCTACAACGGCGGCACTCGGGGAGGATATGATGATATGATGAAAGCACAATCCATCCATGACAGGGTGAATTGTATTTTATGGAATTTGGCATAGCATATGTATATAGCTTTACAGAAAGCATGGTTAAGCAGGGGTCTTATGGCAGAGTGGACTGAGAACATGCCAAAACTTGGTGTCCAATTCTTCAGCACAAAACAGTGAATCTTTATGTTTACTCTGCTAGACGTAATATGCATCAGATGACAGACGGACTGGATAAGCCAGGAGAGGTCCGAGTGCCGCTGGCCATAACACTGGCTATCGCCTGGGTACTCGTCTACTTCTGTATATGGAAAGGTGTTGGGTGGACTGGAAAGGTAGGAGTTAAGTCGTACGCTCTTGGGAAAATGCTATATTTACCATCTAAATGATGATCTTCATCACCGTTACACTCCATGTCGTATTTCGTTTAACTGCAACCTCTATTACCACATTTACAGACTCCAAACATTAGTAATTCATTATACTGCAAGACCCTATGACTTGAGGAGATTATCTGAACAGCTGGTTGTTACAGCAGCCTTACGCTATTGGTTGTGCCTCCTAGGTGGTGTACTTCTCAGCAACATACCCATACTTCATGCTCTTCATTCTGTTCATCCGTGGAGTCACTCTGCCTGGAGCGTGGGATGGGATATTGTTCTACATCACCCCTCAATTCGGCAAGCTCAAGGAGTCAGAGGTGCAGTATGCTCTTTCCTAAACGGATAGGGCCTATCTATAGTTGTTTGTGATCACAGGTGGCATCACATGGAGCCTAATCTTTTCTAATATCTCTTCCTGATTTTGCCAGGTGTGGCTGGATGCTGCAACTCAGATTTTCTTCTCCTATGGATTAGGACTGGGGTCACTTATTGCCCTCGGGAGCTACAACCCTTTCAACAACAATGTTTACAAGTAGGCAGCAATTGTAAGATTAAATCACAGGCATTTACACACCTATTAGCATAATTTCCTTGAGCCTGGTCTGTTAAATGGTGCTATCAAACCACCATATTCAGCTTGCAGCTGTGGCTTGTTATCATACAACTGTTAGCCTCTTTACGTAATGTATGGCTCAATGAAATAGGTGTGTGGTGTGTGTTATACATACACATTATATTTCAACTCTCTCTTGCCAATCTGTCAAACCATGTCCATTTCACTGTGAACACCTAAGCAATCAATAGCTGATTCAGCAGTAGTAAGCCATGCTGCTTTTTTTCTGCCCCACAGGGACTCCATCATTGTCTGCTGCATCAATTCCTTCACCAGCATGTTTGCTGGCTTTGTCATCTTCTCCATTGTCGGTTTCATGGCCTACATAACAAAGAGGCCTATTGCTGATGTAGCTGCATCGGGTAATTGCTACAGATAGGGCTTCTTTTTTATTTGGAGAGAGAATATCGCATTTATAAATGTTATTATATATTTATTAAATTAAATGACATTAGAGAATTCATTACATTTCAAAATAACAGGACCATATTTAAGAGCATGTCTCAAAGTTTCAGTACCAAACTAAGCCTCTGACTATCTGTTTTCAGGTCCAGGTCTGGCCTTCTTGGCCTATCCACAGGCAGTAACACAGCTACCTGTTTCACCACTATGGGCCATTCTGTTCTTCTCAATGTTGCTGATGCTGGGAATTGATAGCCAGGTAAAAAAAAAAAACTATTTTTTTTTCTTGCATGACTATTTGGTAGACCTGTTTTTTTGCATCAGATTCCATTTAATGTTGATTACCTTGCTGTAATGCTTCAGTATCACATAGAGTTATTTTGTGTGTTCAGTTCTCTAGGCTACAATATGTTGTCTGCAAAGCCACAATATGCTGTTGGTGATATGGATCTTTTTTGATACCCAAATAACTAACCTTTTGTTACCTAACTGCTTGTGTTTTCGCTTTAGTTCTGCACAGTGGAGGGCTTCATCACGGCTTTGGTGGATGAATTTCCTCATGCTCTAAGGGGAAGGAGAGAGCTTTTCATTGCCGGTGTCTGCCTGGTGTCTTATATTATTGGCCTGTCCAATATCACCCAGGTAAACGGCTTAGAAGAACCGCCCACTCCCCTGTAACTATGTGCTCCTATCACAGTCCTCTTGTTGGTTGCATAATACATTAGGTCACATACAGCCATGAACTGATGTTCCCTAAAGCATATATTTGCAGATGACTGAAAGTGATGCTAAAATAATATACTTCAACATGGATTGAGTGGGTCCCTATAAACTCAGGGCTCTCAAACATTGTTTGAATTCTTTGAGTCTTTTACAGCTAATGTCTAGGCAGAGCTCTTATGTAATCACATAACTACAGATACAATAGCTATAAATATGCATATAGACAGGATTAAGCAAGAGGTAGCAGTAATCACAAGCTGCAACACAGGTGGGAGAGCTCTTCAATTGAGTGGTTACATTCACAGACAACTACTCCTACTTGTGTCATACATTTAGTGACCAAATAAAACAATAACATATAAGTTGTGACTTATGTATTAACATATGAACAGGGAGATGGGTATTTTACAGAAAGATGGGTATTTTACAGGAACAGTTGAAGAAAACTGGTCCATTTATCCAACTGTGCCCCATACTACAATCGTTCAGGTTATAAAACAATTTCCTTGACCACCACTTGCTGCACTGTGTTTCACCTAACAGTCAAGGTTGGCCACCATTTGCACTGTATTTGTTGCACTCTGTGTTTCTACAACACTACTGTATGTGTCCCCATTCTTTTGAGTCCTTCAGAGCTCACCTCACCAGTGTGTCATTCCATGTTCACCTGATATTTTCGGGTTTGTCTGTTTTTTGACTCCACATTTCACTGAAGGCTGTGTGTAAATGAGTAAAGGCAGACATGTTTGTCCACTGCTGGATCATAATCATGTGATTTTGCTGTTTGCTTTCACCAGGGTGGCCTGTACGTGTTTAAACTCTTTGACTACTACTCTGCTAGTGGAATGTGCCTCCTGTTTCTGGTGTTCTTTGAGTGTGTCTCCATATCTTGGTTCTATGGTGAGTTCCTGTTTCTGGTGTTCTTTAAGTATGTCGCCATATCTTGGTTCTATGGTGAGTTCACCCTCCAGTCAGCAGCCTTCTTAAGATTATATCTTGAGTCACTCGTCTTGGCTGTCCTGTTTGGAAGTCCAAGCATTGTGCCCAAGCATTACTTTGCTTACTTATCTTTATATTTGAGTGTGCTTACCTAGTCGTTTTGCATACAGACATTGATCAATATCTTTTGCAAGCATTTATTAATTTAGCAGACACTTTTATCCAAAGTGACTTACAGTACAGTACATACATTTTCATCAGTATATGTGTGCTCTAGGGACCAAAGCTACTAATGGCAATACCTACTACATTGATTGTATGGGCTTTTGTGAGGAAAATGTGTATCCTGTTTAAATCCATATAATTCATGGAAAAAACTAATTCCTCGCTTGGAGCCGTAAGAAACTTAATTGTTATGCATGACAGGGTTGATTATGCAAAATTAAAAGAATGACTCTTATTAGCATTTATCAGAGGCAGCCAGTCCTCAGACGTCTTACCAGCAGTAATCTGAGGTTAAGTGGATATTTGTATAATATATCGAGTGCAAGCTGTATTTTGCATGTTTTCTGTGTGGCAGGTGTGGACAAGTTTTATGGCAACATCGAGGAGATGATTGGATACAGGCCTTGCATTTGGTGGAAATTGTGTTGGGTGGTCTTTACCCCTCTCATTGTCGCTGTAAGTACCGATATAAATGAGATATGTGTAAATGGACGCTATTGGCTGATTTTCTTTTATGTGTGCTGCATTCACAACTTACCAGCCAGTGTTATTGGCTATCTTGCTGGCCATTTAGGAAAACATTTTTATTTGTATTTTTGCTGTAATATTTTAGTTTATCTTGAAAGTTAGCTAGTGTTAGCAGGCTATTAAAATGCAATGTTATCTATTAACAGCTGGTACTAACAGCCTGCTATTTGGTTTAGCAATGCAGATGATTTACCGAATGGCCTCTTGTGTCCTTTGCCTATGTGTCCAAATATACAGTGTAGCAGAGGAAAATAATGTCAACATGTAGACTATTTTGGGGCACTGGGGGGCCACTGGCTACAGTGCCCGTACCACAATTAGGCACAAGTGCCCACGGGCGTTCAAGTCTGACCTGGGTCATTTTCCCGATCCCACCCCATCTCCCTCCCCCTCCACTCTCTTCCTGACCATCTCTTCACTGCCCTGTACAATAAAGACAAAAAGCTCCCCAAGACTTTTTATACTTAAACTATACTTAAACTACTATATTTATTTTTAAACTTAGAAATATGTCTAGACTATTTTGTCCTGGGAATACCAAAGGGTTATTATATACATTCAGAAGACAAAGTTGGCAAGATCACAAATATAAAATATATTTGCAATATAACCCATACTCTTGGTTCTTATTACTGTACTTCATTCATGCTGTTTAACTGGAACCAGGGAAGTTCTTCACAGTTTACACATTATAGCATAACACAACACAACACAACACAACAATGTAATATACCCTCTCCGGCAACTCTTATTAAGGTACACCTGTTCGATTACTCATTAACGCCAATATCTAATGAGCCAATCAAGTGACTTTGAACGTGCCATGATTGTTGGTGCCAAGACGGGTTGATTATTTTGGTTTGAGTATTTCATAAACTGCTGATCTACTGGCATTTTTCACACACAATCATCTCTAGGGTTTACAGAGAATGGTCCAAAAAAGAAAATCCCCAGTGAGCGACCATTCTCTGGGTGAAAATGCCATGTTGATGCCAGGGGTCAGATAAGAATGGCCAGACTGGTTGGAGCTAATAGGAAGACAACAGTAACTCAACCCACTTGATAAAAAACACAGAAGAATGCTAGATCTTTGAACGCATAACACATCACTTGAAGCAGATGGGCTACAACAGCAGAAGACCACACTAGGTGCCACTTTGTTCAGCTAACAGGAAACTGAGGCTACATTTTACACAGGCTCACCAATTGGACAATAGAAGATTTGGAAAATGTTGTCTGGTTTGACGGGTCTTGTTTCCTGCAGCAATATTCGGATGGTAGGGTCCGAATGAAAGCATGGATCCATGCTACCTTGTAACAACAGTTCAGGCTGCTGTTGGTGGTGTAATGGTGTGGGGGATATTTCCTTCACACACGTTGTATCCCTTAGTACCAACTGAGTATCATTTAAATGCCACAGCCTACCAGAGTATTGTTTCTGAAAATGTCCATCCTTTTATGATCACAGTGTACCCATCTGAAATTAGCCATCAGGATAATGTGGCATGTCACACAGCTTGAATAATCTCAAACTGGTTTCTTGAACATCACAATGAGTTCCCAGTCACCACATCCACTCAATCCAATAGAGCATCTTTGGGATCTGCAGCAACTGCGTGATGATATGACAATATGGACCAACATCTCTAAGGAATGTTTCCAGCACCTTGTTGAATTAATTCCATGAATAATTATGGCCGTTCAATGGACAAAAAGGGGTCCAGCCCAGCACTAGCAAGGTGTACCTAATATAGTAGCTAGTGAGTGTACTGTATGTTATCCCTCTGATTTCCCATATCTATGTAAATGTATGGCTCCATTGTCTGTGTTGTAGGGTGTTTTCCTCTTCAGCGCGGTTCAGATGGTCCCTCTCACCTTGGGGGATTACGTGTTCCCGAAATGGGGACAAGGTGTGGGCTGGTGCATGGCCCTGTCCTCCATGGTCCTCATTCCTGGGTACATGGGCTACATGTTCCTCACACTAAAAGGCTCCTATAAAGAGGTAAGTACATCCTGCTGAGTAGGCTACAGACAACCGAATGACTAGGTCAAAGATCAGATATCTGTTCAAGTTTTTCCAGTTATACCGGTGATGAAAGTTGTCATACTGTATATTTGTGAATTAATCAGAATACTAGACAGGAGTTACTGACTGATGTTGCATTAAGCTACTTTCCTTGAAAACAAGGTTTAGGTTATTAGGTAGTAGTTCCACTGAGGGCAAATTGATCATCCACAAAATTACGACTGATGATGTTTGCGTTTTCCTCAGCGTCTTCGGATAATGATTCAGCCAACAGTACTAGTGAAAGCCCAAGAGAATGGGCCGGAGCAGCAACCGGACAACTCCAATCCTGCCAATGAGGAAGCTTACATCTAAGTCCCCATTACACAGGCCAACACCCATGCAGAAAAAAGTAATCATGGTTGAACACAGCCAAGGACTTCCATGTCTAAAATATAATCACCTACCTCCTAGGGAAAAATGTGACCAACCTGATTACATTTTTTTTTTCATTTGTGAAAAAGACAAAAAAGACAAACTACCAAGCAACGTTTTAGTGATAGTTTGTATATCATATGCAAAATGTTAGTCTTTCTAAAATGTTACATAGTAACCAGAGAACTACTGTAAATTTAAAAAATTATGTGAATTGGAGGCCCAATGTGATTCAACACTGCTGTGCTAATTTAAAATATTTACATGTAATTAATCTATTAATTATTGTAAAAAGGAACATTTAGAATAGAATCAGATTGTATTTGATTGTATTTGAGTAAAATACAGCAAAGTGAAGGCGAAGTTACAAGGCACATAAATGCAATACAGTGATTGCATAATGGAATTGTTTTTGACCTATTCAAGCAATGACCATTACGGGAGTGTGCAAAAGGCAAGGCCAAATTTCATGATGTATGTATACTTCTATGTAGCCTGACTATCAGTCTTTTCCAAGAAGTGCAGTTTACAGACTTTTTTCAGTAAGTTTGAGGGTGTCCCTTAAAAAGCACAAGGCCAGTATGATTTAGTACCTGCCACAAAAGCAATTCAGTATTATGACAGACTGTTACAACTTTATCTTTGTTTTTTAAAGACAAATATGACTTTGTATGTTTTTTAGATTCATTTTAGGGTGTTTTGTATGTAAGAGTGAAAAGGACCAAAATCATACTCATACAATGGGGAAAAAGACGAACACCACCTAGATTTGGATTAAGAGTTAGTTACGCTACATGTCATTGCAAAGCACAGGGTACAAGGTCTTACCACGTAAGCATTTTTGGCAGTGTCCATTTTGAAGTTTCTTGCTTAATACATTAGTGTGCCACTCCTCAGGAACAAAGGTGGAAGTGACCAAATTTTTTCCTGAAATTTGGAAGGCATGACAAGGCCTTCAGCCAACAATCGAATTTAGCAGAAGCCATAGTCTGTTTACATGACTGTGCAGGTTAACAATGCCGGTTTACAGAGGACATCTTAGAGATGAACCAGCAATCTTTGCCAACAAGGACAAGCCAACATGTTTTTTTTTTAGTTTCTTTTATTTGTTTTTAAGAAAAAATAAGTTGTTTGGCAATACATATAGTTCTAATATATTCATATAGAGAGTATATATAGGTTTAAATCAGAGTTTACTGCTTGTGTCCCTACAGTATTTCCTAACTTCACCAGATAAAAGCACAAATGTTTAATTCCACAAGGTATTGAGATTGCATTGCAACAAGGAAAATGTTAGTTTGCTTCTATGGCAGCTACACATGACAGGGATCTGGTTCAATTAGTCATTTTGTTCTCTGCAAAGATATCTAACTAAAATGTGCAATCGATAATGTTCGGTGATTTTGTATAAAGGTACCATACTGCAGTTTTCTCTCTGAACAAAAATGTTGTAAAACTGTACTGTGTAAAAGATGTAACTGTGAATGTTTGTTTGACCTATGATGTTTTTGTCTAAATGTTGAAGAATCTTATCGTTATTATTTGCTGTTTTCTGCAATAATACAATGATCTCAGAAACTAAAGCACATATCTTTATGAAATGTAAAAATAATGTCAATAATAATAATAATAATAATAATAATAATAATAATAATAATAAATACAATTACAGATACTATGTCTAGTCAAAGAATATTGTTTTGTATATTTCTAACTGTTTCATGGGCCTACTGTAAAATATTATATGTAAAAAATATAATACATGTCTTTAGATGGTGTTATATAAAAAGCATGATTGCCATATATGTTATCTGAAAAAATAAAGAATTATAGATTATATAATGTGCTCTCTCTGATATGTGAAGATTCCATTAATCATTGTTTTATAATGTAAAGGTTATACTTAAACTTTGGAATACAAAATTAAATTATTGATCAGCTCGCCATGAGATCGCTAGAACTACTGCAATATTAGAGGATGTATTAAAATGTATTCAAATTGAGCAAAAATTGCTTAGGTACTCTGTGTCACGAAAATTAATTTGTGTTTTGGTCACAGTAACCGGTACCATATAGTGGAAACAGCCAAAGCTACTCAGATTAAACTACACAACACTTTGGACAACATTGTTTGAATATCTTTTTCTTTTTCCCTCTAGATATTCTGCTTCTGAGAAACATGACAGTGAATTTAGTCAATCTTGTAATCACTCACAGATAATAGCACCAGTGTCAACAAAGGGGCTTAACTACCAGATGCAAAGTATCTGCTTTATTTCCTAAAACTAGACTATTAAATACACTGATATAAAAAAAACAGGGTCATGTGCAATCAAAATCTTACCAGACAGAGTTCCAGTAACTGTATTATTGGTGGACTAATAGAATGGGCAGCTTTGCAACTTCGTAACTTTGCATGATCCCGATCATGCTCATAGCGTGAATGCGCTTGTATTGCTCTTAAGATGCTCTTAAAGGGAGCTGTCCACGTTAATAGTTCTGAAATATCCTCTAATTTGGTGATGTCAGGTGACTGCATGTCACAGCTACCGAAATGTCGGATCTAGGCCTACACATTAATTCACTTCAATACAAAAGTAGAAAAACTTTGACATTTGCATGTAAGCATCCCCAGTAGGATATATACCACACATGCATAAATAACAGTAATTAGTTAAGATTAACCTAGATTGTTGCACCGTTTTCTTGTTTGTTGCCAGATGTATGCCCATATTAGGCTTAGGCTATAGTCTGCTCAGTAGGCTACATCTGTCAAGCCTATTCTTTGCTACTTGTGAGAATCCCACTGTGTGTGCTGCCTGCGCAATAGTGTTTTAGGGTGTCATTGAAGAAGACGTTTAAAGATGAGGAAGTGGCCGAATAAGAAAGTGTGGAAATGTGCAGGCCTAGGCTTAAATAACAAAGGCTAGGCTTAGATTTTGATGTACCATATGTTCCTTACTTAGCTCTTACCTTGTAGGCCTAATAAAAGATAGCCTACACTTAGACAAAGAGAATCAGTAACTATTCTGCCAATGTCTCGATTCATAACTTGAATTGCAGTTTTGTCCACTTTTAATCACATTATGAACATTAAATGTATGCTATTTTGCTTTAACTTGTGATTAATCTGATTAATCACAAGTTAAAGGTGCTCTAAGTAATTTTGGGTAACGTCACTTCTGTTGACCTTCAAACAAAACAGAGAGGCTCCGGCCGTGGCACGACTGGCTGGGGCACCTGCACCGTACGCCGGCGACCTTGGTTTGATTCCCGCCCCGTGGTCCTTTCTGAATCCTGTCATTTCCTGTCATTCTCCACTGTCCTGTCATTAAAGGCATAAAACAGCCATAGAAAACAAAATTGAACTAAACCTTTAATAAAACTTTAGAAAACAAAATTGCAATTGAAACTCTCCTAAACGCACATCTCGTCGGTGATTGGCTGGAACAGTTTGTTATGTTTTTATGGTCCAGGCTGGACCAAATTGTTTTTGTAGGCCTTTTTGGAGCCTGGGCTGTCCACAGAGACTGAGTTTTTTACAACCTATTCAAGGCACAGCAGCTAGCAGATGATGATGTTTGCTGTATAAGCTGTTTTAGCTTAGAAACCATGTAACATCGCTTAGAGCACCTTTAATACAATAAATAATGGGAACGTAAATTGGATAATTATCTTCTTAGTTGTAATTTCCCTGTATGTCCTGCTGGTGACCTCAGTGAGGACCTCAGGCAATCTTATCAAGTAACGAGTACTCTGGATTACTCGTAGATCTACGTTTGTTTTCACAACGTTCTTAAGCAACAATGGTTTCGGGAAACAGTCTGCAAATCTTAAGACGTTCGTAAGAGGGACTTTACGACCTTCTTAGGCTTGCGTTGCCTTCGGGAAACCGGTCCCAGCTGTCTAGCAGGGTTGTACACAATTCAAATTGCAATTCTGCTTCCTGTTTGCTACCACAATTGAAATGCAAGTGAAATTCAAGAATTGAATTGGAATTTAAGAGCCAGTTTCAATTCAATTCTGGAATTTTGCACAAGCCTGCTGTCTAGGGGGCAGTCTCCACCCATGCCATCCTATTCTGGCAGGATCTGCAAAGGTCTGTACACTACGAGACCTGGACCTACGTCAAATACTATTTTATTGTCTACTTATGTCTTTCTAAATCCTTTCATGGATTGAAAAACCCTCATTATGCCTCATTTATATAGATGGTAGTTATGACATTTTTTTTTTATCAAACAGAAATGTTGTGGACTTTTTCTGCGCCAAGCTATTGCAGAAAATATAGACTAACATTAACTGGCTACCATTATTTCAAATAAATGTTTATTAATATTGATCAAATGTATAATAATATTGATAAAAAAAAATTTTTTTTTCGTTCCTCAAACTAGCTCAACGCTTTGTCTGTAGGTCATTACACAGAGGCAAAGACAAATTGGCTCAAGCAAGACTTCGGTGATCTAAATCACATAGTGTGTAGTGAATTGGTTTTCACACACACACACACACACACACACACACACACACACACACACACACACACACACACACACACAGTCAGTCAGTCAGCGACACCTTTGCTCTTAAAGGATTCCTGAACCTTATCTAATACTGAGAATGCATTTCCTTATCTAATACTGAGAATGCATTTCCAGCACATTGAACAAATATTGATTTACATATTTCACCAACAATTAGATATGCATGAATATTGATTGCACTGTTTGGGTTGTGCCCCAGTCAATCCACTGTGTGTACTGCCATCCTCTCAGAGAGGCTGATAACATATCTGGCACCTCCAGAATGACCCTCTGTAAAAGAAAAGCTTGCTCTTATCAAAGGCCAACACATGACCGGATAAGCTATTTGTTGTCCGACAAAAGCAGTGTAATGAGAGTTTTTAATGGCATCCATTGAAGACTAGATGACCCAACACAGCCATGTTGTGTAGATGGTTTAATGAAGAAAAAATACAAAACATACTGTGGACTTATTGCACGGGTTAGACAAAAACGTAGAGTTGTGTCTAACCCATTTTTTAATTTCTTCTTTATTCTTTAAAGTCACATTTTTCTTCTTTTTACAGTATTCCATGAGTAGGCACATTTATGAAAACGTTCTAAAGAAAAAATCTGAAAATATTACGTTATCTATGTTTAGGTTCATAGATCTGGACAATGACATCAATAAACATTATATTGCCAATAACATTATCAGTTCAAAGTTAAGTCATATAGCCTAAAAACATATTAGTAGGCTAATAGAACAGAATAATAACAATGACCATAAACATACAAACCGTGACTCCATGACTGACACTGTATGGAGAGTTAATTAGTTAGACACAAGGTAAACAGATGAGTTTTTAGATACTTTGTGAAGATCCCAAAACTATAGCTAGGATGAAGAGCAGTGATTAAAGACCAGACATGCTGCTGCATTTTGTAGTACCATTTTGTAATGGTCTCACTACACAAGCAGGCAGGCCAGCTAACAATCATTGAAATAATTCGGGTCAGAAATAACCATGGCCTGGTAAAATCGGATTATCTGAAATGTATGCTGTATTATTATTATTATTATTATTATTATTATTATTATTATTATTATTATTATTATGGCTGCTTTTAATGTATGGTGTTGTTGAAGGAATGTTGCTGAAAAAATATACTCTTATACATTTACATTAAGGCAATGGAAATTGCAACTCAAATTGACATTCTTGGAGCTGTTCATGCATAGACAATGTTTGGATCCCATTTATTAACACGCATGTTGTTCTCCCTTTGCAGATAATAACCTCACATGCTAAAAACTAGTCAAGCAATCAAGGCCAATCAAATGCACAGAGGTACATGTACATATTGTACATTTTGATATCAATCTGAGGCAATAATTGCCAAATCAGTCATTTGGAATCCTTTGAATATTTTTGCTAGATGTTCAGCGTTTTGTTCGGAGTGTTTTTGTGGATATTTGTGGCTTCGTGTTTTGGTTCTTTAATGTGAAGAGCCTTTGATTGGCTGGCTTTGATTGTCCCCATCATTACTCAATACCTCATGTCCACTCACCTCTGCTTCTCCAGCTGTGAGGGAAGGCCACTTCATCAAGAGTGCAGTTAATCAGCTGCTGTGCCATCCAGTAAAGCACAATCCCCCCCCCCCTACACACACACTTGTTGGAACATTCCTGATCAGAAGTACTGATTGTCTTGTGTAAAGGTTGCACCATAGATGTATTTGAAGGAGGAATCAGTGGTCTAAAAATGAGCTTAATCATTCTGAACAACCTCCAGTGTAAAGTCAAATCAGTGCACAGTTTGAAAACAAATGATCCTAATCCCATTCTTCTCTGATTTTAATCTCCCCTATTGAACTGAGTAATATCATGATCATTCTGTGCTTTCTCATTTCATCTCCCCTATTGAGCTGAGTATTATCATGTCCATTCTGTGCTTTCTCATTTTCATGCACAATGATTCATGCATTAAACATCACTTCAATCTGTTTGAATAGCAAAACTCTCAGTATCTCTTAAAGTCAGGGTGTTTGCTGCCTTGATAGGTTTAAATGTAACTAAAGATGTCAAAGAGTAAAAAAAAATTGTTTCCTCAGGTCAGTTAAAGGTTTTACCGCTTATACCAGACAAACAATGATGGTTTTGTGGATAAAGAAGAAAAGAGAAACCCAAAACGATGAAAAAGATAGTCAGTCAACAACCATGATCTACTGTAGAAAGCGTTTTGTGTGTGTGATTTGTGACATGGACAGCAATGCTCCACGCTAGCACAAGATAATAGCATGGGCATGTAGGTATGATGGTGGCAGACATGGTCTAGTGCGTACATTCTTTCAGGAAGCTTTCAGTCCTCTTTGATAGATTAGCAAAAGCAAGAGGTTTGTGTTAGCCAGGGTCTTCTCCTTCTTGCCACAAAAGGTTCATCATCTCTCCAGTGGAAGAAGCAGGCAGGTGCTGCAGTGTGCAGTTCTTTCTCTTCCCCCAAGCATACAACACAGTCAGTGATGCAATGTTTAAGTGCCCTGGCCACTAAGCCTTCATTCTGGCTCGGTATCTACCAGTCTTTCTCCTTCTCACTCACCCTTTTTTTGCTCTGGGACAAAGACATTCTGTCTGGATTTGGCCTAGCCTCTCTCCATATTGCTAATACTGTATATTCCAAGATTGAACTGTTCATGATAAAGATTGTAATGAAAAAACAACCCAATTAAATACAGTATATTTCATTTGTGAGATGTATACTTTTTATTCCCATAGGAATTCACATTTAAAGCAACAAAATGGTGATGGCAGGAGAAACAAAACTGATTTCATCAGTGTTGACCTATTTTTCTTGATTTATATTCTGAACACAACTCATTGACAGGAACCAAACACAATGAGAAAGGATATGTACAAATTTGCTTGAATTAGGTTGGACTTGGCATGGGGCTGGCTCTTTGCATCCCTCCAGAGTTGAGCAGCGAAGCGGAGTGGGCTTCTCCACATCATGAATGATTCACGAGTGTTCCTGCATGCCAAAGGTTAACACACTGCTTCAGGCAACAAAGCACCTAGAGAACTCTTTGCACAGTTTATTCCCAATCCGATTTCAAATCAAACGTAAGATGTTTGATGTTATATTAGAGTTGTTACAAAAAATGCTTAGCAATAAAATACAGTTGGATGGAAAGATCAGTTGATTTTTGGATGATTTTGTTGTATGCTAATGAATAGCATTTGGACATTTGAGGAGAACAAATGACACTCATTTCCAGAGGCCTCTCAGTGTTTGTTTTTCAGTTTGAATTTGTTTTGTTCGGCTCATTATTTGTAAACTTAGCTTTTGCTGGTTAATCAGTGTCAAGGGCATGTAAGAGCTTTTGTTAAGAACAATAATGATGTATGTATAATGATGAAAAAGTAAAGAAAAAGTTCTTTCTGTCATACAGCATGTGGGAAAATAAGTGTGATGGCAGAGAGTAGACCTAGACCCTCAGCTTGCATGGGACCCATCAACTTTCAAACCAAATCTATGTCTGTTTTTGGCCATTATAGTCATTACGGCAGGAAAACACGGCAAAACAGGTCAAAATGGCAGAAAGGGGCAGTGACATAAGGCATCGCCTTGTTTGTCCTGACTGCAGTGTGTAGCATCAAACAACAGGCAACAGTGCTGAGGCCAGTGCCTGTGTATGTGTGTGTGTGTGCGTGTGTGTGTGTGTGTGTGTGTGTATGTGTGTGTAATGTGCATGAAGCGATGGCTACGGATGGGTGAGGCCATGTTTTCTTGTCTATCTGCTCATATACCTGACAGAAGCTGCCTTCTCTCCACACACACACACATGCACACTCACACACATATGTACACACACACACACACAGAGAGAGACACACACACACAGTGCATTTGATACCGTAGATAATTGCTCTGACAACCAGGCAATAGTGATGTCGGCAGGTTACTCAGCAGTCAACTCTTTCTCAGAACTTTCGCTTTAATTGCATGCTAGATTTGGGAATTCTACAAGGGACATGGACATTCCTCTTCACTGACATAGGTAAATCAAAATCCCTCTTATGAATGTCATATGATTTTCAAAGCATGTTCGGTAAATATTGTGCTTAAGAATATTGTAAAAACACTGACAGATCTCTGTGTGCTCCAGATTAGTCGTAGACACTAAGATCTCATTTACAGAAACGGCTCACCAGCAGGACATACGAGACAATGATCACCAAGAATACGTTCATCATGTTACCTTTGCATTCCTTTTTATATCTAATTGTAGTGAGTCAGCTGTTAGCTCAACAAAATGGACAGAGTTTGCAATGTTATGACACGAGAATAGTTTTGCAGAGTAATGAACATGGCCTAGCCTGAAAAAGTCAAACAGTCAAAATCAGTTATAGGCCTATATTAATTACTCATTTCCTCACAAATTTCTTTTTCAGTAATACCCCAAAATATGATGGCAGAGACAGCAGTTCAGAGATGTCAGTTATATGCTGATTTCTATTTTTTGTCTTTAACTCAATTAACTTTCTATGAAATTCGAAAAGCAGCTGTGATGTCACCCTACATGGGCTCATTGGGGATATCTCAGCACTGTTCACATGGACAACATGAGAGGAAAGGCCCCATCAGTGATTCCAAGCGATTCCTAACCTTGTTTCTAACACTTTTGGACACATTTAACAAATATCTCCTCACAGTCCACTAGCTCTCCATTCCATGAGTACACTGTTAAAAAAAACTGTCTTCCTGCCTCCGTGAAGTGGAAACAGAGTGTTTGGAGAAATGGAAGAGGAGTTTGCGGAGGGGATTGGTGTTGGTGTTGGGTTCAAATATCAAAAGACATCAACATCATCCAGAATCACTGACGGTACCTTTTAAGTGCTACTTAATAGCAGAGCGAGCACACATGTTCTGAAATCGTAACAAACTTTACCACTAAGATTCATCACTATCTGGAAACCTGCCTCATATTGTGAGAGTCAGATGAGAACTGAGCATGAATATCTCACATTGGTATTACACATAGTCTAGACGAGCACATAGACAGACACTATGGACGAATAGCTGTTGTTGTTATTATTACTTGTGTCATAGTGTGCCAATACAAAACGTCTAACTCTCACCTTCACAATCATCCTAAGGTCACCTTTAAAGGGGGTGAATCCCCAAAGTGGGAGTCGGCTTGTCTTAATCCTTTACAACAGGTCGTGTGACAACTTATTTGAGGTGTGTGATGCTGGTGTGTTGCTGCAACAGTAGACAATGCTTATCTGAGATTACATACGATCATAGAGTGATACTCTGTTAAATTTGCTTTCGGCTCCCTGGTCAGACTTTTTCCATTATCAGTACACCAAATTAAAACGTAAATACTACATACTACCTGTGTTAAAGGTATAGCCCTACTATGAGCGACTGTAGAGCTCCTCTAGAGTCCCGATATATATTTTACTCTGCCGTTTTAAATAGCCTGCTTCTCGTGGCTTGTTCCCCCTGTACACAATGAAAATGCTTTTGTTGTGGAGGATAAGGATTAAGAACTATCTCCAAAGAGCTATATCTAGGCTACTGACAATGTAATGTTTCACGATTCTCGCGATATGTCTTTGGGTCGACTGTTCTTGAAGTTGCATGGCTGGTTCTCTCATTAGCGACTCGCTATGGCTATGTTGTAGGTGAACGATTCCCCTATAACAAGTTTGTTTACCATCAAATTGGCTTCGTAAAGGTTATATTAAGGTGAAAATCTTGCATAGTCTACCTTTTAAAAAAGCTGTGTCTGTAAAGGTATTTATCAAATCAAACCAGAATATATTGGTGTCCAAAAATTGCTTCTGGTGGAGCATACATATTAAAATAACTTAAGGCACAGTATTAAGAATTACTATTATCACATTCTCACATTATTTCCATTTATAAAGACTGATAGGATTTGTTTACATACGAGCATGCTTCATATCCTGAGCCTGAAGAGCAGAACATGCAATTGTCTTTTATACTTCCAGTTTGGAGCGACACTGCAGAGAATGTTCTAAATTGATTATAAATAGACTGCTGGCTAAAATGATTTTATAGTTTTGTCAGACACAGCTGCCTCATTTCAGGAGTCTTCATATCAGTATTTAGTGCATATGGATGGTATGAGTGGTTTTTTTTTCCATTGGCTTATGCTCCAAAGCTCCTCTATACATACTTTAACACACATTCACAGACACTCACAAAAACCAGACTCCTCTTTCAAAGATACAAGAACCCCCAATAATTATAAAAGGCAATGGTCATGTGATGTCAAATGTTGTGTACCAAAAAAATGTGTACCAAAGAAAATGGAACGGGCTTTCTTGACGGGCAGCATGTATGTCACCAAACTCTTTGTGACAAATGACCATGATAAAAGAGCATCCTGTGGGACATCATGTGCTGTGTTCTTTTCTCTGCTGCTGGACTGCTCTATGCAATGTGTACTGTCCTCCCATGGCCTGAATGGTTAAGTGAAATGGCCTGGGGTTTCCACTTTTACTCAAATCAGTGGCTGTACAGTGTGAATGCATTGAACATTCAGGTTACCCTAAAATATATTACATTGAAAACATGTTTAACTTTAAATTTAATTAGCCATCACCAATAATTCAAGTCTGTTCACAGGAAGTCATGACTAGATCTGTGATACAATGGTGTCACCTTATCCCATGTGTGTAGACATGGAGTTGGTATTACACAGACATAAGAAGACATAACATAGGGGAGCCATAGCATCAGGGACGGGCCTAGTGCCCAAGAGGAACCACTCTGGACTGACCCTCTATCTACTAGTCTCACCTCCTGTCTCCTGTCAATAAAAGTTTAAAGCAATGTAATACCTAAAGTTTAAGTATTTTTACCTTTGTAAAAAAAGGACTGTTTGTTCAGTCAGTGCATTACCTATCCATTGCCATGTTGTTAGGATTCCTCACTAGATGGTGGCGACTGAAGGAATATTTAGGTACTGCCGCCGCCATCTTGCGAAGAGTCCTAACAAGATGGTGTCGTTTTTAGTCATTTACACTGGCCACAGAGGAAGTTGCGCAACTTCTCACAATATCACAGTTGGAAAGTCATGCAGCCACTGATGTTCAGGTTATCAGCTGCCCATGAGCAGCATTACAATTCAGCAAATTAGCAAAAGCGTATTGGTGCAGCT
Source organism: Alosa sapidissima (assembly GCF_018492685.1). Taxonomy (NCBI): domain Eukaryota; kingdom Metazoa; phylum Chordata; class Actinopteri; order Clupeiformes; family Clupeidae; genus Alosa; species Alosa sapidissima. The sequence continues at coordinate 5,068,511 of NC_055960.1, forward strand.
CTGCTATTACATGGCTCTGGTGCTGTCAGTATTCAATGGCACTGAACTGGGAGCTTGTTGTTAGTTGATGACATCAATACCACACTTAAAAAGTGAGTCAGGTTTGTTTGGTTTGACCAGCCAAAAAGCTTCCAAAGGTATTTCATTTGATATCTTTATATAATGAATACACCATTTAGTTTTATGCCTTTGTTCATTCTATTGATCAAGCTTATCCTTTGTGTACATAGTTAGATATTTGTGCAGGAGAGACTGTTTATTTGAAATTAAATAAAACAGAAATAAATGGAAAGAGAAATAATTAAACCGCTACTAGGCCTATACTGCAGTCATCATTCCCTTCATTTGGATGTTTTCACTCTCCACTAATACCAAAACAGAATGGCAGTTGACAAGGTCTCATGTGGGTTATGTTCTGATATGTGAAACTTTATCACATAGCCTTACTATTCATGAATTTAAAAATAGCATATTTTGCATAGCTGTGTTGGTTGTTTGTGCTGGTATTTTGTGAAGGGGGAACAGCTTAGCTGATAAAGCCATGTGGAAATCCCAGACGACAGGTTGACAGTTTTTACCACAGAGAAAATGTGAAGATAAGCACAGTGAAATTTGCTACCAAATAAAGTGCATTTTAGAGACTGTAAGAGAGAAATGGACAGTTTAGCTTATAGTACACTGAAACCATGTCACATGGTTATGGTTAGCTTAGGTGGGAATGAGGGAGACAAAAGAGTGAGACAAGAGAGGTTTGTTACATCAAAGTCATGTGCCCAATCAAAACTATCAGTATCATCCATTTTCCCTTCTCTCATGATAAACAGGTAAACAAAAGATAAATAAAAAACACCCCTTGCTGATTTAAGAGACCAAGGGAAGATCATGAATCAAAGGGTAGATACAGTACTACTCTGCCTGCTTGCATACAGTATATAATAAAACAAAATAAAACAAATAATACAATAACCTACATACCATTAAAAATGAGGAAGGGAAATAAAAATACAGAAAATATTAATAATAACATAATAACAATAATAAAATAACATTTACATAAAACAGGTACAATTTGACATAGGAAGGTTTGTGATTGCAGATCTGAATTGATTATAGGAAAGTAGAGAGTTAATTTTTATGTTACATTGGAGATTATTCCAGGAAATAGGGGATCCACCTACAATTTGATGCATCAAAATGGTAGTGTATTGGTTTTACAGTATATCACTTTGTACAATGTTAGAAGCTCAATTAGTATTATATAATATTGTTATCAAACAATAGCTAACAATATTATGCTAATGTAAGATTGCTAACCTGTTATCTGGCTTATACTGTAAAGCTGTGCAGAAGCATCCTCAACATGAAAGCTAGTAGGAAAACTCCACCCCGCAAGTCAGTAAAAATTGGGTTCTGAATCTGAAACATCTACTGATTGCACTGCCCATTTAAACCAGAAAACTCAGCCATGAATTTACTGTTTATTTCACTCGTGATGTATTGTAACCTAATAGACATGTTGCTAGTTGTAGTTCACACAATGCTCATAGTTAATACAAATAACTTAGTAAATACAAATAACATAGTAAATACAAATAACTCAAATGCTCATAGTTATTTAGATTTCATGGTGGCAAGTCTTTCCACATGGTTACAGCTGCCATAATTAGCTGACAAATGACCAGAGGCAATGCACTGAACCATTCAAGAGGGAATGACGCGTCTTTTGCAATGGTGATTACATCGTTATATTGCAAAAACGGTATAATTCATATGTAGTAGGCTACATTGCACATTAATATAGGCTATGTATAGTCTACCTAAAGTTGCATTCTGCACATTGTAAAAGAGGCGTATGACTCATGACACATAATGTGTCAATTTAACAATAATGCATTTTACCCTGACACCGTTTATGAGGATAAAAATCATGAGCTATCCATAACTAGAGAAAATCATGACCAGTGGCAAAATGATGACATCCATCTCACTTCAAAATGGGTGACAACTCCTTCAATATTGACCACCAGCCCACCACACCATATCCCAGTTCATTTTCAGACCAGCCCCACTACAGCTGAGGTCATCTATACTCATAAGACAGGAACCAGTGGCTGTTGTCTCAGTGGCTTAATCTCAAGGGGGAATATTAGGTCATCCAGTATAAAAAAAGGACATAGTAGGTAATGTGTTAACTCTCAGTGACAGAAGCTAGACAGGAATAGATGCACTTGAGAGCACAGTAAGTCAGATCAGCATAACAAGGTTTACGTATCTTCTCACTGGCACCACTGTGAGTCAATGGGACTTGCTCTGGCAGCATCATGAATAACAGCAGCCATGCGGATCTGGTGCTTCCGTGGTCCCATTTACACTATCTGACTTGAGATCAGTGTCTGTGTGCTGGAGTGGTAACTCTCTTGGGGTTTTTTGATGAGCTACAATGATGATAGATTAGTGGAGTCATATGGACACCCTGATAGTTCAGGTTGCAATGGCCTAATCTTAGAGGTCTGAACTTACTGTTGTTGAATGAGCCAAACTTGACATTATCAAGAGGAAAATAGCAAAATGCCAATAACGTCTCCTTGACATTATTGCATTGCTGTTTCCATTATTACATAATTTCAATACCAGATATTAAACCTGTGAATTTTCATAACATAACCATGTCTGTAATATAGTACAATTAATTACAGAGGAGTGGTGCTTTGGATCTATTTCATTCACATTCTGCAACTGAAAATTGCAGATCATTTCAACCTTTTACTTGCTTTGTATTTGATCAAATGTATTTATGACACAAATCATGTTGAGAAAGTGTATAAATGTGCAGACATCTAACTACAGCCACAGAAGAGAGCTAGCGTGGAGCTGAGTAGCCTATTCACTGTGCTCACTCTAGTGACAGCAGGACCTGAAATCTCCCTTTACTAGAAAGCAAAACATATTTCAGTATGATGTTAAATGCATGACAGGCAAAACATTTGTGTGTAAAGTAGTTTATATTAGTGACAGGCCTTACAGATTTCGCTGTTTTTACTGCCATTCTAGATACAGGTTGAGAACTGTGTCAAAAAATGAACAATGGCGCCACATAAACACAGACGTCTATATATCAAATGAGGGGTCAAATTGTCAGCTTCCTAGCAAATAAGCTGGAGACTTCGCTCACTGCCTTGCACAGCAGACAGACTGAGGAAGTAATTTGTCCCCAGGGCCATTGAACTGTTCAATGCTTCACTTAAGGGAAGAGGAGAGATAGACTTCTCTGCATAGTCTGTCGGCCTCTTCACCCCCTCCATGTTTGGATACTGTCTGTCCACTAGCCACTTTTTACCACTGTCTTTCTGCCTCACTGTTTGCGTGCTATATTAGCACACTAGCACATATGCATAACCCCTCCCTCCATGCCACAGCCGAACTATGGCCAGACTTTTCTTAAAATAGTTATATATATATATATATATATATATATATATATATATATATATATAGATATATATATAGATATATAGACTTATTCTTGCACTGTTGCACTGTTGGACTTACTCATTTGCACTATCACCATGACCACTATCACCATTGCACTATCACCATGACACTCACTCACACAGAGCACCTTACCTTACCTTACTATGCACAGAGAATCACAATCACAGGCTCAGTCCCTGCCTCAGTCATTGCAAGCGCCTCTTGATTGATTAATCACTACTATGTGGATACTGTTTTTAGAATTGATTTAGATTAAGTGTTAGTTAGTATAATTTGTATTTTAGTATATTTAGTATATGCTTTATCTTTTACTGTCCTTATTGCTTAGTTGTGTTTTTTATATTATATACTTTTAATTACTTTTTCTGCTGTTAGTGAATGTGTGTGTGTTGTCTGTATGCTACTGAGACCTTGAATTTCCCCTGGGGATCAATAAAGTATCTATCTATCTATCTATCTATCTATCTATCTATCTATCTAAATGGCTGCCCACTTGCTCTGTGTGTGTATTTGTGTTTTTAATCCCTGTACTGGCCTAAGGCACAAACCCCACCATATCATATCTCTGACATGATAAAATAATCAGCCTGGGGCCGGGATAGCAAATCATTTGTCCTGAATAGAGACACACGCTTTCAGCAGAGGACGCCATCCATAATGCTTCACACTGGAAGTCAGGAAGCAAAGCCTAGTAGTGCAGCAGTCAATCACTAGCAGCGAGAGGAGTCATCAAAGAGTTCCCTCCGCCCCTCATGCCAAGACTACAGCTGCAGGCTTGAGATATTACAGCTGCAATGGGCCTTTTTTCTCTACCTAATCACACTTGTTGTGAAGCAAGCCACATCCCCATTTAGTGGAAGCAGTAATAAGTGATACTTCTCATGCCTGAGCCATGAAGGATGTACCAGCGTGCACATGTTCAGACTACACCATTGTGCTCTTGCTGCAGACACAAAGCGTTTATACCACAATAGTTCACTTACATATTAAATAAAATGTTTTCATGTTTCTCTAAACTTCCTAAGAGGAATGTTTGAGACAAAAAACTAACAAAATATCTCTCCATAAGAGTTTTCAATGGGCTTTTTGTCATAGGCTGCCTAAATATACTTTTACAAAAGCCTTTCAGAAGCATTGCATATACATATGTCAGTTAACAAAAGTTTTAAGTGTAATAATGTATTCATTTGTGAAGGACTGCGTATACATAATTTGTAAACATCTGTGTTGTTTAATACTGACTAATATTGACATCAGTGCGACCACTGGTTGTGTACAAAAGAGCTTCAACCCTGCTCATATAGCCCACCATAAGTGGTTGTGATTGGTTCCTGGGATTGCAGGGATTTTGGAAATCAGACCAGGCCGATCTGCCAGAGCAAATTCAAATGCACTCTCAGATCAGATCGGTCTGGCTTCCAGGAGGTAGTACTAAAATGTCTACACAATTAGTAAAAACTGAACATGATATACGACTCTGTTTTGATCTCTGTATAGACATTTTGTCCAAATAGAAGAAGCAGGATTTAAACCTAAGTATTAAACCTCCGTTTAATGTATTTGTTGTTGAGAAAAGGAGATAATAAGCAGATCTCTAATAAGCAGATTTTTACAATTTCTTTTCTTATAGGTATGCTTAACATATCACAGGCATCAAAGTGTAAACCTCTTTGATGATGTATAAAAATGGACAGTGGACACAATGTTTAATTACATTTGTAAACAAATAAAGCTTTTTATAAGCAAAAAGCTTTTGCATATTGCTTATATGCCTTTTTATCTACAAGGCCATAAATCAGCCAAGATTATACAATAGTTGAGTGATATAATACAAATATAAAACAAATGCTTGGTGACAAAGTTATATCGGCAAACAAAAATGGTCACCTGCATGTTATCATCAGCATGAAAATGAAAATCCAGTCAAAAGCAAAAGTTATTTTACGGAAGAACAGTGCTATGCAAATCTAATGCCAAATGACTCAATAAGGCAGTATTATAACCATGATGACATAGGTCGGTGTGTAATCAAAACAGCCATTAATTGTGTAATGTGTTTGCACAAGCTCCTTAGTGACTTTGTCTAAACTTTGAAAGAATGATGTGTCTTTCATCTGCTAATTAGACGTGATGCCCGCGTGACAGGATGACTGATTGACATTTCCATGCCTCCAGCTTCAGGCATTATGCATTTTTGGATTTGTTATTCTTGCAAGTTGTTTTTTTCCCAACAATTTGTCACTATATTCTACCCTTTTGTTTGAAAATAATGGTGTCATCTCATCAAATAACCAAAGCTTCTTATCCCTCTAAATCATAGCTAATTGGCACATTATTCCATTCTCTCCAGAAATAACGTTCTCCACATGAACTCAGTAGCCTACTGTATTTTGACATTTTTCTTTTTAATATATTTTTGGTTGTTTCACTCCCCTCTGTTATGCAATGCAGTGGTGATGTGCTGCCCTGCACTATGTGAGGATACTTAGCCACGACAGCCTCCATTAAGGATGAGCACAGTCAACAAAATGAGCATATCCTTTAATCGTGATGGAGCCGCGCTATTAAGGAGCTGACAGGCTTGTTATGCATAATGGGGGGACTTGTGTGGAATTAATTTGTTCACATGATTTGAGTCAGCCATGCGCAGAAGGAGGCATTGTAGCATTGCAATGTAGGTTTAGAATAAACAAATGCCCTGTCCCTGGTCCCTGCCCTTCTTCCCATGCCACTCCAGCCTCTCCAAGAGAGTGGCCAAACAAATACATCTCTTCAACATTATTGCTAGGGTTATCAGACTGACACACAATCACATACAGTAACTAGACAGTGTGAAACAGATACATGGTCGATCCTGTCTCATGCTCTGAGTAGTTCAGAACAAACACCGCTCCAAACACTGCTAGATTTGTAGTTGAAGATTCCCTCATTACTTCTTGTGACTTCCTTCAATTCCACGTCGCCGGTCTGTGTTTTACACTATTGGCCTCTGCAATTGCTGCCATTAACAACAAGGTCAAGGTTAGCAAGAGTGTTAGGATTAAGGGTCGGTGCGCGAGGCTCAATGGAGCAGGTGAAGCCCCCCATGAGAAACAACGTTTAAGGGTCTATATAAGCCTCTCTGATTGTAGGGCTTTCTTCGCCAGTGATGCTGTGTTGGTGGTCCAGGAGAGGTCGTTGCTGATGTGCACCCCCAGAAATGTTGTGCTATTCCCCTCCACATCACAGAGGTAATTATCTACAATCAGAGAGGCTTATATAGACCCGCCTCACCCGCAAAGCACTAATGATTGTCAAGGATACAACCCACCCTGCACACGAACTGTTCAGCCTCCTGCCCTCTGGAAAGCGGTACAGGAGCCTCTGCTCCCGCACCACCAGACTGGCAAGTAGCTTCATCCACCAAGCAATCAGGATGCTGAACACTCTACCCACTCTCCCATCACTGACAGCCCCCCCCACCCACCAGCCAGCCAGGAACCTAGGAAACTAGGATCCTGTCTACCCTAAATCCCCCCCCCCCAACACCGCCCTGTGGAACTGCACTGTGACTGCGCAGCCTAGCTGTATATCAATGTAAATATACAGGTCACACAAGCACAAGTTTAAACTTCATGTAACTGTTAAGACTATATAAATATACAACACAACTACCTCTATTTTTTTTTTTTATATATATGTCCTATATTTCTATTTTGATACATACATGTTCTATATTTCAGTCTTGCACTTTAATTTAATGTTTTATGGTCTATGGCTATGTCTATAGTATGTCTATGTCTGTATTTAAAGTATGTCTATGTCTGCATGAGAAAGTAAGAAACGAAATTTCAATTCTTTGTATGACCAGTGCATGTAAAGAAATTGACAATAAAAGCCGACTTGACTTGACTTGACTTGATAGTATGACCCTGCCTGGGGAGCCATATCACGCTCTGCCCCCTCCCACGCACCATTGCCCACCAAAGAACAAAGAGTCTGATTCCTCAGTCAAGGGAAGCACTGCAAAAGCAATGCCTGATCAACAGTGATGTTGACCCTTTTCACTGCTGGACGGCCAATTAGTTAGCACCAGCACCACTAGGCCAAAGGGACAGGAACTCATAGTTGGAACAAACCTACGCAAACACAGAGACTCATACATTGTTTACAATTGTTAGAACAGAGGAATTGAAGGTCATGTTTCTCTTTTACACATTCACAACAGGCTATTTTTTAATCTGTATAAGACTGTTTTACTTACTGCCAGACAAACAAACTCTGACAACAGATTTCAGTTAAATACTGTATATTTTGACCCACACACAGTGTCTGATAAATGTGTCTATTCATTTGCTACTGTACTGACTGCTTTAAAGAGTACAACTCTACGGATATCCCTACTGAAATGACGACACTTTCAAGGTAATCTGTCATATTGCTGACCGTCAACATTAATCTGCTTTGTACTGCATTTTTACTTCCTAGTGATGATGATTTGCATTGCCATTTCCAGATTTCCAGAACAATGCAGATTGGCATATATCCAACTCAGACTATTGCTTTTAAGACCAACAGCAGTACTGGTCAGGGACAGGTTCTTATACAATAGGTTTTTACACCAAAAATCTTATATTCACTCCTTATATAATCTGCCTTTACAGTATGCAGTCCACAAGCCCCAAGTCTTTTCTGTTGTAGAATAATGTAAGACATGCCGGCAGCAGAAATCTTTGAAAAGCAGTGTGGATAGTATTCACTCTTCGGCATTTAGTGCATTTCATAGTACACTGGGTCCACATCCCTCATGAAGCTCTGGCCCATTTTAAAGTTAAAGAACGCTGGCAGTGTGGCCTGGAGAAAGGCCAGTATGAGGAGAAGAAAACTGGTGATCCATAATGGCTTTATGCAAAACCCAGATTGGTTCTTTAGTCCTTTTTGTCTTGTGATACAAAGGTAAACCCTTTTGCAAACCATTTTCTATTCTATTCTATTCTATTCTATTCTATAATATGATATTATATTATGATAACTGTTTTCCAATGGCAACAGGAATGGTACAAATAGATTTAGAGGAGGCATTGAGGCTTTGCTCAGACGCTGGTCCCCTCCCCCATTCTCTTGTTCGTTGGAGCTTTGTGAGATACAGAGCCTCCCGGCAGCCAGTGTCTGCTAGCTCTTCACATCCTTGGAGCAAAACGACCCCCAGTCCCATTCTATTTTCAACCAGCAAGCCACTGCAGCTTTAGATGAATGCCACTGATAGCACAGTTTGTTCAAAAACCAGCTGCTAGTGCTTATAATTCGACCATTTTACCCTCTGTGGGCAAAATCAAACAAAAAAGAGGAAGAAAAAGGACATGCTCAGAGCAAGCGCAGTTTCACACCAAATATACAGTCCCAGCCCAAACAGCTCGGTGCGTGCTGTGTTCTCCCATGCTGAAAATAACATAATAAGAGCCTTTGGACAGAGGGGCCCGATAGCTGTCAGGGGTTGAGGTAGAAACCCAGCTCCATCTTTTGTTTGCAGCTAGCATGTGCCAAACCAAGATAATGCAAAATAACGCCCAACATGGCAATACGTTATATATACATGTCTGTATGTCTATGTCCTTCAAGGTCAAAATAGCTAGAACAGGTTAATTGTTTCCCAAAAATGATAACAGCTGACCAAACAGCTGATTGAACAGCATAGTAATAGCCAATTACTGACTCCTTTTCAGCTTCCCTACACATCTCTCTCTCTCTCTCTCTCTCTCTCTCTCTCTCTCTCTCTCTATCTCTCTCTTTCTCTGGTAGTCTGGATCTCACTCATGCTCAAACAAACACACTTTATCTGTGCACCTGGTCAATTTTTATCAAGAGTACAGGTGAGCAGAGAGGATTTTAAAGAAATGAAATGAGTGTCTGCATGCTTGGCTGCTCAGGCTTCCAGGCTCAGGGCTTTGGTGTGACAGGGCTACTGGGCGCCGTCACTCGATGTGCTCAGAAACATGCTCACTCTCAATCAATGTAATTATCTGTGACAAATACTGCACATGGAAGATGATGATCTCTCCTTTTAGCTTGGCAAAGCCATTCAGCCTTTTGCCAGAGAGAGATACAGATAAATGGATGTCTAGGGCAAGATTTCAAAGTCAAGAGTAAAACCACAAGCAATCCCATAAATAGACTTGTGGTGGAGGAATGATATGATTGGAACTTCATTTATAACTACATCATTAATATATATTATTAAATAAATATATATTTGACATTGTATTATTTGCCTGTTTTTAGATTTTTTAACCCACCATGAAGGACAGCTTTCTACCTTGGAAAAAAGATGCAAATGCAATTGCAAATGCAATGCAAAAAATTATGCAAATATAAATGTAGTTAAATCACCACTAACATATGCTGCAAAAAAAATTCTAAATATTCTATTCCATGTCAGACATGGGGCTATAGCATACCACTTTCATTTGATTTCTAATGAAATCTGTTTTCTAATTGTATGTCCATAAATAATTATATGTCCACCCAAGATCATCTCCTGTAAAGTTTTTCAGCCTGTCACTGGAAATGGATCTTTTAAAATAACTAGGTCAGAAGTCACAAGAACACATAATAGATGCCTGAAATATTCATTATCAAAATGCTTTGATTACAATGCTCACGGCTAAATATGTGGTTTAATGTTTAATAATAACCTCTATCATATTTTCCAGTCAATGCTCCTTACATCAAATCTTGTATGTGATATGTAATCTCAAGTGTACAATCATTTGGAACAGAATTTAAAATCCAACCAGAAAAAGTAATTTGATAATTCATTAAATCACATATTAAGAGGTTGAACTTGTTTATTTCCCATAGGCTATTTATTACTTTGGTGATATTTAACCAGTTTTGATTTAAAGTTGTAATTATGTTTGCCCCATATCCATTATAAGTTAAAACTTAATCTCTCATGATTGATTTTGCTGTGAGTATCAACATCTCACTGTGTGAGCATGCATACATAGCCCGCACGGAAATCTTTCTGGGGGGCAGACAAATTAGCCAAAACAAAGGTTTCACATTAGGCTACACTGAAATTGTGCAGCACACCAATGCAAATGTCATTTCACAGTAGCATCAGTCAAGAAATGCAATCACCAAACGTGCCATTTTGAGATCAAGCATGGCTAAGTAAAGACACAAGAGAATCATAAGCACGCAAAGCCTTTTTAGAAGATCTTGTGCTAATGGCACCTCGTTTTAGAATCAACTCTTGACTTGGATGAAGTGGTATTTATGGAGTTATAAGCAGTTGCTCTGGATAACTCTCATTATGGAAAATACATTCCAGTGCACTGACATTAATTGGGTTTTGTCAGGAGATCTCTGCATAAAGGCTGTGTGTCTTCAAGATACAAGGCCCATCTGTGTCTGCAGGGCACAGATCTGTAATTCCTTTACCCAAACAATAGCTTCTCTCCATAGTGGAATGTGGAAACCGAGTGTACAAGGAATTAATAAGAGCTCTGTACTTGAATATAATGTCTCACTATAACCCATGGATGTCAAAGTTATATAATTTTGACATTAAGCACATGGTTTCTTCTAAAATACAATGAATGAATGTTTCTGCAAGCATGCAGAGTGTACTGAATACACACATGGCAAGACAAATGGACAGAAATGCATTTGCAGCACTGCCAGACAGCTTTTTGGGTAAGCAGTGTAAGCACAGTAATTGGCATACTCGTATTGATATGCAGCCATCAAGTGAGAACGTTCAGGTTGATAAGAAAATAAAAGTCTAAGCAATAGGTTTCCCAAATTAGACTCTACCATGATATTAACAAATGTAGTGCAGCAGCTTGAATCATTCATGTGTTTGATATGTGTTGTGTTTTGTAACTCAGACGAAAAACTTCACAAATCATGGTTGTGCATACACATGGATTTATGGCAAGTTCTACACAAAGATTGATATGGCCCAGAAGTGACGTCTGATGCCTGACAACATATACCTCAATACTTTAGTAGCCGCACATCACTTACACATTCTTTGCATCTTCTCTGACTAAGGCTCTGAGGTGTTGGGAGGATATTATAGTGCCCCCAACTATAAACTGGATTTGGCTAGCATCCATAGCCCATGAGACTCTCCATGCAATCTTCCTTTTTAACATAATGACACTTCAACAATGTCACTTGTCTAACTTCTTCGTCTTGTTCATGAATAAAGGTTATTATCTGCTTCCTCTCTGGCATGTCACACTTACTTTACACTTTCCAAGCATCAGAAACAAACCATGTTCTTCTTGTCTATACCTACCAAAGGTTGTCCCTATGCTGCTTGTTTTTCTGTGCAACAACCTAAACTGTAAACACCACTTTCAGTTCATGGGGGAAGAGGGTCTTACCAAATGTACTGATTGGGGCCTACTGGTTAGCACTTCGGACTTGGAGGGTTGCCGGTTCGAACCCCGACCAGTAGGAACGGCTGAAGTGTCCTTGAGCAAGGCACCTCTCACTGCTCCCCGAGCGCCGCTGTTATTGCAGGCAGCTCACTGCGCCGGGATTAGCGTGTGCTTCACCTCGCTGAGTGTGTTTCACTAATTCACAGATTGGGATAAATGCAAAGACCAAATTTCCCTCACGGGATCAAAAGAGTATACTTATACTTACTTGCTGTGTGCTGTGTCACTCAGTGTGGAGTTATTTACATGTACTCACTTGGCAGACACTTTTATCCAAAGCGACTCACAAGTAAATAACACCCCTGTACAGACGGAGACCTTGAAGTAGCCCACGCACAATTCATTTCATAAAATACAGAATGCGTGCAACGAGATCAAATATACATGTGCAGTAAGTGTGAATTAGGCATATTAGGGTGTTAGAGGGGTTAGGAGAGGAGGTCCTCTTGAAAGAAATTCTTGAAGACAGAGAGAGAACCCCAGAACCCCTGTTCTGAGGGCCTTTGGTAGGTTGTTAGACCATTGGGGAACCACAAATGAGAACAGTCTGGACTGCTTTTCTTTGTGTGTAGAGATGGCAGTGCAAGATGATGTTCCTTGGAGGAATGCAGTGACCAAAAAGGAGTACAAGCCTGAGTGATTGAGTTTATATATGGGGGAGACACAGAGGCCACTCTGTAGTCAAGAATTAGCTATTTGAATTTGATTTGGGTGGACATGGGTAGCCAGTGTAGGTTGATGAGCAGTGGAGTGCTTATTTGGGTTGACTAATAACCAGAGATGCTGCCACATTTGGGGTCATGCAAGGGTGCACTGTGCGTGCTAGAAGGCCACAGCAGTAGTTGAGGCAAGAGATCGCATGGCCTGTACTTATAACAAGAGTTGGATGGCATACCATGTTAGGTAAGACGAGATTTTTCTTAAAGGTTGTATCAGCGATAGCGGGGATACGTCACTTCTGTTGATTTTCAAACAAAACAAAGAGCTAGCTCACTACTCCCTCCCCCTCCCTCCTGTGCAATTGAAACTCTCCTAAACGCGCATCTTGTCGGTTATTGGTTGAAACACTTTATTTTGCCTTTGAGTGGTTGCCAACCCTTGTTGGTAGCAATTGTTTTTGTGTACAGATCTTGTAGTCTAAACTACCTACAGAGACGCGTTTTTTTGACGGCCTGCTTATGGGGCAGGCAGCTAGCGGATCGTTAGGAAAGATTAGATGAATGTGATCATTTATGTTTGGACCTTTTTTGGGCCTGAAATGGCTGATACATCCTTTAAGTTGTATAGTATGTTGTATACTGAGAAAACAGGCAGGAGTCACAACATGTTCAGAGGGACCAAATACATTTCTCAAAACCTTGGATGAGCTGAGAGAGATGACAAGGTACATTTATGTTGATATTGAGATGGTTAGATTGGCTGGGATGATCAAGAGTTCAGTCCATGTGAATATTTCACATTTTATATGCTAAACATGAACAAAAGCTAACTTACACCACACTTAACTGTATGATTTAGGCCCAATTACATTTCCATGTGCGAGAAAGTGTCCACCATCTTGTTTTTAAAAAGAAAAAAACCAGGATATTTTTCTATAGAAAACGTTCTCTTTTTTAGTTTAATAAAATGTACAAAACACAACAACTTGGTGCGTGGGAGACCAACAGATTGATGTGCAAGTCTTGCACATCAATCTGTTGGTCTCCCACGGACCAAAATCCTGGACCTTTTATAGAGCACCAGAGTTGGTGTGGCCCAATTAACCCATTACCCCACCTGCAGACTATTAACAGGTAACAGGCATTAAATTAAAACAGTGTCCTATAAAAGGGAAGATAGCATTTAGAATCTTCACAGAGACTTATACAGGCGATCCTGTTAAGGTGATAGGAGTTGCATCAGTCAGAGTTAAATACAAGAAGCAAAGCTGCACACTGCCCCTTGTGGTGGTTAAAGGGAATGGCCCCAGCTTACTAAGGGGCATAGCTGGTTGTAGAAAATGAAAATAAATTGGGAAAAAATCAAAGACAATCGCAAAGCCTTTGAATTACGACAAAAACACTACAGCATGTGTTAAGTCAACATGAGAACATGTTTAAAGATGAATTGGGCACACTGAAAGGCACCAAGGCCACTATTCACATTAAGGCTAACGCAGTTCCTCGTTTCTTCTGCTCCCCCAGTCTCATATGCCATGCAGGCTAAGGTTGATGAAGAAATAGACAGGGTATTGAAAGAAGAAATGATCATGCCGGTGAAATGGGCAGAACAGTAAATACGGTTTCGTCACTAGAACAATATCCAATAAACCGGGTGGAAGATCTTTTCATAGCTCCGTCGGGTGAAAATTCTCAGGTTACCATAGAAAAGAAAATGATAAGAAAAGATAAGAAAATGTTGGTGTCTGACAACAGAACATGCTTCACAGGCGCTGAATTTGAGTCCTTAATGAAACAAAATGGCATTAAGTATGTGAGGTCAGCTCCGTTCCACCCTTCTTCTAATGGGCTGGCAGAGAGGGCGGTCCAAACTTTCAAAGAGGGGATGAAAAAGATGAAAGGTGATTCTGTGCAAACCAGGTTGTCAAGATTTCTGTTCAGTTACCGTGTCACGCCTCATGTGACAACAGGCCTGTTGCCGACAAAGCTGTTGATGTCATGGAGACTCCGATCTGTTTTTGACCTGTTGCTGCTAGACGTGAAATCAAAAGTGCAGGAATAGCAACTGAAACAAAAACATGACACAATAAAAGACTGAGAAGTTTCTCACTAGGGGATAAAAGTGTTCATCAGATACTACTGTTATGGTCCTAAATGGATCCCTGATGTCTTCAGGATGCCTCCGGTCCAGTGTCATACGTTGAAAGTGGCCAAACAATGAAGAGGCATGTGGATCAAGTGAGAGCCAGATTGTCTGACACTGTGCCAAATCAAGAGCCTGAGAGTGAATTGGGGCTGTTGTCAGGTCTGGATGGTGCTGTGGGCTCTGGGCCAACAGGAATGGCAGAGACAGAAGAACATAGGGGCCTACTGCGAATGAGCCGGATCTGCAGTCTGCTCCAGTGGTCCAACCCCACCTCAATGAGCTATGCTAAGCTATGCTAACCTCTGCTAACGGTGGGTGCTTCAGACTGACTTACTGCACACACATGAGAAGGGTATGTATTGTCTTATCTAACTCTGGGGGAGACAGTGAATAAGCTAATTTCCCAAAATGTTGGCATGTTCCTTTAAGCTAAAGAAGTGTGATCCAGCCAGAGTTCGGAAGCCGTACAGAGACTTGTGTATTCCACATACACATATATAACAAAGTACGATGATTAAACTACTTGAAGTTCTATAGTGTGGGCAGTATGTTTCTATAAAGATACAATATGATTCCTGTCATTAGTCGGACTTCTTTCAAAGCACATGACGTAAAACTCAAACGTCCTGTTATTTTCAGAACATCCGGTCGTCTTCTTGAACATGGCGTCTCCCATGGTCAAAGCTGTTTTCATCTCGTATACATGCACCAAAGAAATCGGACTATTGAGGGAAAATCTAGGTGTGTTAATCTGATTTGTCATAATCCGACAACCCGTTATCCGATAAAGCATATCACATTATGTTGTTTACATGACCACTTGAATAATCTGATAACTCCAGAAATCAGAGAATGATTGAATACATTAGGGTGCATGTAAACATACTTGCTCAATTGTTTTATTGAAAATCTGAAAAAAAGCTTCATTATAAAGTAGAAATCACACCAAAATGGTGTGATTAGTTATTTCATTTTTTAAATTGTTTGACAGCCCTAAAAGTAACACATAGAAGGTATTCTTATGAGAGTGAAAGATTTTCAACTGAAAGATCACTTCAGTGCTATCGTATTAGTGTAATTATGTTTGTATGGGTTCTTACTCAGAGATGTACAAGAATGAGGAAACTCTGTGCAGAAATATCCATATTTCTGCAAGTAGTCTCCACATGTAATGATGTCATTGTAGTGTGCCCTGAGGTGCTTCATTTTTGCTACACACAGTGTGCGAGACTTCACTCATAAATCATTATGCTAATGTTCGACACTGCACAGCAAGGGCCCTGGTTGCGCATAATTTCACATCCACATTGATGCTAAAGAGTCCCATGGGGGGTGGAGGGGAAGTGGTCGAGGTGAACAGCGATCAGAGCCCCAGGGTCTGAGGACAGGGAGGAGGGGAGGAGGAGGGTGGTGGAGGTGGCACAGTGACTCAGAGAGCAGGGCTGAGGCTGAGATACTCACCATCCCCTGCTGTCAGCTTGGCTCAGGAGCGTGCCGTCTGATGGGTGAGTGTTCCTGCTCTGGACCGCCGGCGCTCCAACCGACTGCATATGCAGAAGAGGGGACAGCATCAGCCATGGCTAAATCAGGACATGCCTGATCGGCAGCTCAGAAGCAAGACGACTTGCCGAAGCAAGAATGAAGGTGTAGAGAGCTGGCCTTTTTTACCTTTGACTGACCTCGTGTTCTTTTGAAATGAGCTGTATTCACATGTCTGGCAATTACCTGAGAAACCTTGGGCAGGACAATGATAGTGTTCATAGTCAACAAAAATATAATTATTGTCTAACTTTTAGCAACATAGAACTCATATAAGAATTTATTGAAGGCATATGCTTGAGTTCTTGCATACTGTACCACCTACATATTCTGTTAATTTACAAGTACATAACAACAGGAGAAAATATCACATCACACTACTTCACACAAGTGTTTGGACGGAATGACAAGTGCTAATATTATATGGAGTTATTGAACCATGTTTGAACCGGACACTGAGGGCCAAATTTACTAAAGCTTTTGTACCCACTTCAGCTGTATTTGTTTTTGCAACGTGCACGTAAAAACATGGTATGGTACGACGGTGCTGTGCTGAGCACATTAAGAATTGTGCCAGTAGCATCGCCGGTTCGAAGCCGGTTCGGCTGCCGTTGCGACGCGGTCTCCCATTGTACTACGATACGCTGTCCAGTGGTTAGCGCGTTTGCGAGTGCCGGCGGGCACGCGGAATCTTATGAAGCCAAGTGCGTGACTGTTTGCAGCTGTTTGCTTTCTGTTTGTTGTGCTTTTTTACTGAGGGCATTCATATTAATCATTGATATCAATTGCAACAGCCAGAGAAATAAAAATCAATTTTACGAAAAAGTACTTTGACCTGCACGCAATAGCCAGCATCACGAGGCTCTAATGATGTACTGTAAAACAGAGCACTATGTTAAAGCAACACCAAAGAGTTTTTTGTACCACTTCTGCATTCGCTTCGCGGCCCTCTATCTGCTATAACCGCACTATGTAAGTTTGCCAGATCGGGTAGCGGATCTGTAGTTCGATAGAATGAGACATAAGAAACTACAAATTTGACTTGAAAAATGTCGCAATACATCGTAATTTCATAAAATCATGCAACATATTCTACCTTGTCTATGGACATCGTTATTTGCAAAGCCGTTGCTGGATAAACAAATAGCGTGCGTGCGACAGAGGAAAAGTTCTTTGGTGTTGCTTTAAGCAGCGTCTCCGTGACACTATTGAGAAGACGGTGCTTTGCTGAGCGCATTAAGAATTGTGCCAGTAGCATCACCAGTTCGAATCCAGCTTGATGCTTCGGCTGCGGTCTCCCGTTCTGTCACGCTACGCTGAGTAGTGATGGGGACGAGACCGCCTATGCCGAGTCTGAGTCAAGACCGAGTCTTTGAAGGGTCTAGACCGAGTCGAGACCGAGTCTGTTGGTTTCCAAATACAGTCGAGTCCGAGTCTTTGAGGAAGCAAGTCCGAGTCGAGACCGAGTCCTTTAGGAGTCGAGACCGAGTCGAGACCAAGACCATAAAAACATGTCAGTTTTCATATTCATGATCTAATATCACCCCAGTTAATAATCAACCATTAGGCCTACAGACTAAGCTAGATTGGGAATTGTTTAGAGGAGCAGTCTTAACGTCTTAATATGGACTATGCTGACCTACAGACACTCACCGGCAGCAGAGCCATAGAGATAAATAAACGGCTCTGACGGCAGTATCTTTGCATTGCACCATGGGATGTCATTTTTAAATAATGCCGGTCAACATTAGCCTGGCGAGCCAGACCCACATTAAAATGTAGGGTCTGGGCACTCACCGTTCGCAGTGCTCAGTCCGAGGGGCGGGATAATCAGTTGTCTTTCAAATTCCCTTTGCACGCAATAGGACAGCGGCAGCGCTATGAGTCCCATGCGTTTCCCACGAGCGGAGCTAGTTGGCTAGTTCAAACGTTTGCCAACATAATAAAAGCTTAACTCGTGTCACACTGTTCGCCAGCAGCAACATCCATCTTATTTGTTTTCAAGTAGCAGGGAATTCAAGCCAAACCGTTGCAACTCTGCCATCAATCATTATGTTAAGCCCACCTAACGACTCTATACACGATTTCAATGGCCTGATTAAGTTTCGATTTCTGGAGCTCACAAGCCAACGGAGAGTTGCTAGACTAGCCCTAGCAGCATGCCGCTAGGGGCGCGTCTAGATTTCTAGGCTTGGTCAACATTGCATTTTACTATTATTGTTTTATGTGTTATTTATATGAACATAAAAAATGCGTTGGTCTCGAGGACTCGATCTGAAATTACGAGTCTTTCTCCTCCCACTGTGGTCCGAGACCGAGTCAAGACTGAGTCTTTGAAGGAACGAGTCCGAGACGAGACCGAGAAAGCAGAAATTGGTCTCGAGACCGGACTCGAGTACTACATCACTAACGCTGAGCACTACGTTTCGCAGCGCCTCCGTGGCACTATTGAGAAGAGGTATGTACAAACAGGCCACACTTTGTTAAAACCGCAGACTGTGAATTGCACTTTCCTGTGTCATGCATATGCATTCAGAGGAGGGTCAGGAGAAAGTGGAAGTTTTGTGTTAAAAGATAGGAGGAGAAGCGTAAAAAGCGGCTAATTAGGTATTCCCCTGTACCAAAACTGCCCATGAAAGCTGTTTTACGGTGAAATATTACCGCCTGGTAAGTGTTAATCCAAATTATGGTTAAAAGCGTCAATAAGAGGAACTTTCAAAGACAACAGAATCGGTATTCAGAGCACCAGTTAACTCCAAAAGCAACCTTAACTTTAGTTGGCCTTTCAAATGTCTTACTTTTATTTTCACGTTATCCACTTATAATTGTTAAACTTTCCTACTTGGTAGATTTGACCAATCGTCCATAGCCTACGTGCACAAGTAGTTACTACCAATCTTCATTATCTCGTTGCTTGTTGACATCTTATCATGTATTGTATTATTTCATGATTGCTAAACGTTTGATTCTTTTTTAATGTTGACATCAATTAACTTCATGCGCTTGTATGTAGGCTATACCTTTCAGTTGTGGACATTCGTAAATTACGGTAGGGGGCGGAGAAAGGCGCAGATTACCTGATGAACTGAAAGTTTAATAAATACCACGTTCACAGCGTTCGCTATCTGTGGTTTGTCAGTGGCGCTGATAACGCTATGTTCGCAAATGTATGTAGGCCTACATCTGGCCCTGATTCTCAAGAAGACAACAACAAAGAAGTGAATGTTGCTCAGGTCGTTTACAAGTGGATGCATCACAGTGGTAATGTAGGCTACTTTGTACAACATAATGGTAGGATATTAGCAGATGATAGGGGGTCATCCCTATGTTCCCCGGATCCTATGTTCCCCGCTCGGGGTTAGGTTTTTTTTTTTTTTTTTAAAGGGTCCTATGTTCCCCAGTCCCATACAAAGCGGAGAACATAGGACCCGGGGAACATAGGTACGCTCCCGGCAGATAGCTAGCCAATGTTAGCCTAGATATGCTAACTCCAACTTGGTCTCCAGTCTTCTAAAAATATTTGTATGCTTCAGTTAGTTACATTGGTTAGAAGACTGGTCTAATTTTTTTGAACGTATGTGCCACTCTCTGGTGTGGCCAGTTCCATTGATCATAGATGTTGCAGCATACACTTCACAAGTGCTTCAGTTACATGCCTAGTGTAGCCTAGCGCAGGCGCATGCCTTCACTCACAGCTACCTGAGCTTGTGCAGGAGGCAGGTTTTTGTTTCAAGTCAATTAGGATTTGATTTGATCCCAGTTCTTGTGACAACACAAGAATGAGCTCAATGGATTCATTATTTGGAGATATAAAATGGTGCAGTTCAAACCAGAAATCCTCAGGAATTGTGTTTACTGTGTAGGCCTATTTCACTGATAATATGTCTTGTAACAAATAAAAAACTTAAAAACTTGATTTATGCTGGGTCTTCAAATTAATAGTTTTGATTGGAAGATATGTAGAAGCATTTTGAAAAATGTTATTTTTTTGTAAGACTATGTTCAGTGCTTGAGTTTTGGTGCATTAAACAGTAGTTAAAAGTCCCTGCCAAGCTTTTTGTTTCTCCGTCTCCGTCTCCGTTTTGAGACTTGAGGTGGTATTGTAAGGCTGTTGATCTTTCAGATGGCACAGTGTGACAGATGCATGACTATATCTTAGCCATGCCTTGTATGATACATATGATTCATATGAAACACATTTTGTAATGTATTGTTGAGCCATACATTGTATGTATTAATGTATATAATTTATTTTATGTGTTTCATTCAAGAAGCATTTTTTCTGAGGTGAGAGAAACATTTACTGTCATTAAGATATGGTAATCTTCAGTAAACCCCTGCAACATAATGTTATTCATAGCAGGCCTATAAGATTTTCTCCTCATCAAAGTTTATTGATTCCTAGTGTCCCCTCACCTGGGGCCAAACAGTATACTCTGTGACAAGCAGATCATTATTTCCTAATAAAACACAACAGGGGAGCTGTTACAGAGATTAAGTGTCATGCTGCTTAGTTATCCAACATTACAATCAGTTCAATGCCGTTTCCTTAGTGCACAATTTCATTTTCCTGAGGAAGTAATTCCAGTAGAATTAATGGAGTTTAGATTAGATTTGGACACCAACAGTTTCATGTTTCAGTGGCCACATCTCAACCACTGTCAAAATGTCTTAAAGGGCTATTATTTGGAGCAATTTGAAACATCGAATTGGCTTGCTTTACCAAGCCTACAGGGCATACAGACCTCTAGAAATAGCATATATCCTCCTTTCTCAAGAATAACATGTAGGCCTATCTTCAGTTCAGCTATCAATGATGTATTTGACATAGTAAATTCAAGGCCAAATTTGACATTACCTTTTAATTTCTCAAACTACTGAACAGGAATATGCAACCTGTTTGTGAGACAAACTTACTTAAACACCTCTCTGCAATACCAAAATGTTACGTGGTATCCAGGGTTTATTTGAGTTTCCAAGTTCACATCTCAGGTGAAAAAAAGACTGATGGTTTAATTCTGAGAAATGCATCACTGAAATACCCCAAATGAATTCCCTAGTGCAGAAAATGACACATCACAGCAATTGATTAATTGGATATGTAATTTGAATGACGAAATATAGATGTGATGGGGGGTTATATAACACCCTAGTGAGCTTAATGACTACAGACCTGTCGCTCTTACATCGCATGTGATGAAGACAATGGAGCGGCTGGTCTTAGGTACAGTATGCTCAGACCCCAGGTACGCCATGCACTAGACCCGTTACAGTTTGCATACCAGGAGAAAGTGGGCGTGGACGATGCCATCACTTATCTTCTACACAGGACACATTCCCACCTAGACAAGGGGAAAAGTGCTGTGAGAATCATGTTCTTTGATTTCTCAAGTGCTTTTAACACCATCCAGCCCCTCAGATTGGGAGACAAGCTCTTGCAGATGGGTGTGGACGCTCACCTGGTAACCTGGATTGCAGACTACCTGACCGAGTGACCACAGTTCGTCAGACTGAAGAACTGTCTCTCTGACACTGTGATCAGCAGCACCGGAGCGCCACAGGGAACTGTGCTCTCTCCAGTCCTGTTCACCCTGTACACATCTGACTTCTGCTACAACACCGAGTCATGCCACATGCAGAAGTTTTCTGATGATACTGCAATTGTGGGGTGTATCAGGAACAGGCAACAGGAGGAGTACAGGAGCCTGGTGGAGGACTTTGTGCAATGGTGCAAACTCAATCATTTTCAACTCAACACTTCAAAGACCAAGGAGATGGTGGTGGATTTCCGCAGGTCTAAGCCCACTCTGCTACCAGTCCACATTGATGGGGTCAATGTGGAGGTGGTTAGCACCTACAAGTATCTGGGTCTCCACCTGGACAATAAACTGGACTGGTCAGCCAACACTGATGCACTCTACAAGAAAGGGCAGAGCAGGCTGTACTTCCTGAGGAGGCTGCGGTCCTTCAATGTGTGCAGCAAGCTCCTCAGGATGTTCTACCAGTCTGTTGTTGCCAGCGTCCTCTTCTATGCAGTAGTATGTTGGGGAGGAAGCACAAGGAAGAAGGATGCGGGGCGAATTGACAGGCTGGTAAGGAAAGCTGGCTCTGTAGTGGGAGCTGAACTGGAGTGCATCACTTCACTATCTGACAAAAGGACCCTGAACAAACTGATCAACATCTTGGACAATGAGTGTCACCCACTCCACAGCACTATTGTTAAGCAGAAGAGCCTGATCAGCTGGAGACTTCGCTCACTGCCTTGCACAACAGACAGACTGAGAAAGTAATTTGTCCCCAGGGCCATTGAACTGTTCAATGCTTCACTTAAGGGAAGAGGAGAGATAGACTTCTCTGCATAGTCTGTCTGCCTCTTCACCCCCTCCATGTTTGGATACTGTCTGTCCACTAGCCACTTTTACCACTGTCTTTCTGCCTCACTGTTTGCGTGCTATATTAGCACAATAGCACATATGCATAACCCCTCCCTCCATGCCACAGCCGAACTGTGGCCATACTTATACCTTTTCTTAAAATAGTTAAATATATAGATATATAGACTTTACTTTACTTTATTTCTGCATTGTTGCACTGTTAGACTTACTCATTTGCACTATCACCATGACCACTATCACCATGACACTCATTCACACAGAGCACCTTACCTTACCTTAATATGCACAGACAATCACAATTACAGGCTCAGTCCCTGCCTCAGTCATTGCAAGCGCCTCTGATTGATTAATCACCACTATGTGGATACTGTTTTTAGAATTGATTTAGATTAAGTGTTAGTTAGTATTATTTGTATTTTAGTATATTTAGCATATTCTTTATCTTCTACTGTCCTTATTGCTTAGTTGTGTTTTTATATTATATACTTTAATTACTCTTTCTGCTGTTAAAGAATGTGTTTGTGTTGTCTGTATGCTGCTGAGACCTTGACCTTGAATTTCCCCTGGGGATCAATATCTATCTATCTATCTATCTATCTATCTATCTAGAAGACCTCAGACACATACTTGCAGATGCTACAAAAATGGAAGGATATTTTAACGCAATCATCCTATTATTATTTGCCCCGATTCCCCCCAAAAAACAGAAGTCTCTACAAATTATGAAAACCTCATTTCCCCTGACCTTGAGAGGGTTCATTAACACATGCAATCTCATCGGTGATTTACGACAATCAGCTAATTTATTCTTTTTAAACTGCTCGGAGCTGCTTAGAGACCCACTGTTGAATATGCAGCAAGGCTCAAGTAGTCCCAGCACTCCTTGCATAGCATTACTTTCTGCATTCCATGCCAATCTTGCCCTGAAGCTCCACAACATGCACACAATCACTTTTCTTCTTATGATTGATTAATAAACATACAAACAACTGTTCATGTTGATGTTCATGTTGACATGTTTCATGTTCTTTTATGTGGAGCGCTTTGGGTTGCACTCTGTGCATGTTAAATGCACTATACAAATAAAACTGACTTGACTTGACTTGATCATACACACAAACACAAGGTTGTATAGTCACAATCGTCACGGTTATTTATAGTCACAAGGTTGTCTATCGTCAGGTTATCTGCGATACATGCATGCAATACTCACTGGATCATTGTCCACAGCTTGTTTCATGCATTTCATGTATAATCAGTACATGGACAATGAAACAAACTGGACAGCCAAACTTCTACCTCCAACAATCTTGTTAATTTGAATGAGTCAAGGTTGAGACTTTGCTTTCCTCTCAGGCATGTCTCAGGCAAACAGACACGTTCCTAGACATATAATTAATTCTGTGACATGTATTGCACAGATCAGTCAGCTATTAACTTGAAGTGTTACTGTCATTAGCCCTGACCTTATCATCTCCTTTCCACATGTCTGGAACTAAACAAGAGGAAGAGGATGATGAGAACTGACAGGGTTGGCTAACGGGGCTGTCACTCTGAAGTGCGACCCTCCCCCTGGTTCTGTGCAGTTTTTACTTTACCAATGCAACACTGCCCATTACTTAAACTCCATCACTCTCGTAAGACTCCTTTCTCCATTAGTGTAGCCTATTGTGGCAATGATGCAACAGTAGTTAAAACAATTTGTATTACATCCTAATCAACTAAGATTTTTAAGTAACTAGATATATTGAAAATGAAGAAAATAGTTTTGTAACAAGGTATTTATTAAACAGACATCAGCTGTCATTTTCAGCATTAAACAGTGATAAGTGTATCTAAACAACAAAAAGGATAAATAGATAAAAATGTGCTCTCAGCAATACGCATTGTGGTCTCCGCTGGGTTGAGGATACATTTTCATTTAACCCCTTTAGAGGGGAAACCTGTGTGGGCCCTGGCTGTCAATGAGATGGATGGTGCACATTACCAACACATGTGGTTTGACTATGAGCCTCTTTTGTTTTTATGGGGCCATAGAGACATAAATGTCAAGACTTGGCTTTTGCTTCAGGTGCCTGAAAAAATGGGGCCTTGTGGCCAATCAGAAAACCCTCACTTTTCACAGCCTTGTGGCTAATCAGAAAACCCTCACTTTTCACACCTAATGTTGATCCCCAGCACAAGTCATCATTTGTTATTTGTTGAGCAATGATGGAAGACCTGCTCCTGAGGAATGGTGTCCCAAATGTGTAATGGTTCCTTTCTCCTTTCTCTCTCACCACCAAATATCAAAGCAAACAACAGATAGATGATGTGCTTCATTTTCACCCTCTAATAAGTAATATCAATTATTTTAGGTCTATGTTATTTTCTTTTCAAAATGGTACTTTTATACTGTTAATATTTATTGAAATATTTCAACTTGTCTAGTACATGATAGCACACATTGATATATTCTAGCTCCTCAGCACTTGGTAACAGAGATGAAGAGGCACTAAATGGTGCTGCATGTCTTCAACATGTTTGAGTTGTTCCATTTTTCTCTGTCTCCGCACACATGATCCATTAGAGTGTGCTAATATTGCGCACAGAGGCTACGCTAATGATGCTATTTGTCAAAGATTGTTTTTTCTCTCTGTGGTTGTCATATTTATTTATGATTGCCATGTGATATTAGTGGGGAGAAAAGCTGACAGAGGGAGGGGGGGGGGGGGGGGTGAAGGGGGCGCTTGAGTTACACATTGTTTGAACTGACACTCAAAAAAGAGACTGTAAGATACGTCCAGACCAGTCCTCATAAGAGTGCCCTTTCATCCTGAGTGAAGGAGGGTGGGCATGGAAAGGCAGTGGTGATTAAGCTGACCTTTTAGGTGTCGCCTTGGAGTTGGACTTGTGCTACCTCATCTGCACTAGTGCTCAGTTTTGATTCATTCTGAAATGGACCTGCAAAGGTTGACACTTTACTGACCTATCATGACAAGGTCTGGAGATATGACATTCAATATGAAGGAAATATACAATCTTACCATCTTACTGTATACTGTCTCAGACAAGTGAAGATGAAAAAGAATGAATGGATTTTTGGGAGCTGGATAAATAAATACATTAATATGTATAGGGTGCTGACGTGGAAGTAAACAAATGAATAAGCTCATAAATAAATAAATAATAAATAAATAAATAAAACTAAATTACATCTGTTGTCTGCTATGGCTGTTTCAGCTTGAATGTCATTTTCTTTTCATTTTTTTTCAATGTTATCATTAAAGACTACCATCTTGCCCATTTCATTTCTACTTCATGGTGATGTGATTCTAAGGCTTCTCTTGTCATGGGGCTAATAAAGCTTCCGATTCCATTAGATTCCAAAGGCAAACAGACTACAAAGTTAGACAACCAAAGACTGATCCTCAATGGTCTACAAATGATTGGGCTATGGTTAAGAAATGTTTACCCTTGCTCTATTACACAGTTATTAAGAAATGTTTATTAAAACCGAGACCAAATTTCCTTCAACGAAGACATTCTCTGTCTGAATGATGTAAGTATTTGTGTTCCAGAATAATTTTTATGTGCAGACTGACCAATTACATGGTGGTAGAGAATATTATCGTCTTAATCGTCTTTCATAAATACATGTATCATAAATTCATCATACAATTTGCATTGGCATCATTATCACATACAAATCCCAAGACATCCTTGCAATCCCAAGATAAAAATATTACATTAACGAATACTGTTGTCAAAAAATCACACACATATAAAACGTTAAAACAATCTGTAGATCAAAAATAATTTTACAAGATGGTAGGATGTTCACTCTTCCCTAACAAACATCACTCATGCAGATGCTCACTGCAGTGTCTCCACACACTCCATCCATCAAATTGAAGTTAATCTCAGGAACAAAGATGCATCAGACTGCTGTGAATAGGATCATTGACTCCAAAGGCAATGTGGAAATGAGGATGCATTCCTGGTGCTGGGGAACCATAGCTTTCCCATTCCAGAGGCCCAAAGCAGGGTTTGCAGGGAAGATGGATGTCTTTAAAACCTTTATGTCTCACTTGCAAACATAAATCACTAAGAAGTAGGCCAAGTAGATGGATCAACTACTGTCTGTCTAATACAATAATTTGAGCTAGTATCTAAAGCCTTATATGGATGGTATGATATTTATTGTATAGATATTTAGAACATTTCTGTCAATTAGAAGCACTAAAAATAAATGAAAATAAATAAATTATCAAATACATATATATTATTTTTAGTCCATGACATTCACCTTTGTTCGCACAAAAACCCAGCTTTCTTTTATCCTCTCTCACTTTCCTTACATATACAACCATTTTGTCCTTGTTTTCACTCCCAGCTGGGTATTTTTTTTCTTCTCGAGCCGAAATCAAAGGGGAGATTTAGGGCATTCTCTCAGAGGGAGCGGGATCTCACTCACAAGCTGCAAAGAGTGATAAAGCCCAGACATTGCTGTAGGGTTGTGGGTAGCATGTGGATTTGCATGCCTTTGAGGCACAGGCTGAGGCAGCAGTGGCATTGGAGGCTGCGGTGATTCACAGAAGCAGAACACTGCCACACGATGGCTAGAGCATGGAACTGCAGAGATGACGCCGCTCGCCCAGAGACAGGCCCCAGCCCCCAGACACTCAGGCTTCTACAAACGGTTATGTCTGAAAAGAGCTGTGAAGGTTGTGCGGTCCTTAAGATGCAGGCTGACATGTGTGCGTATGCATGTGTGCATTCTTACATGTGCTTGCCTTTGTGAGTGCTTCTGTGCATTTAAATGTATTCGTGTGTGTGAGTGTCCGTGTGGTGACAGAAGTAGGGTGGATGAGGAAATGGTAGACAGTAATTATTTGTGTGCGTCGGGTGTGTGTGTGTTTGTGTGTGTTTGTGAGAGTGCGTGACTGTCTGGTGAGAGTGAGGGTTTGCGTGACAGAGGAGGAGGGTTAGTCAAAGGAGTGTGATAGGAACTGATAGAGAGACAGAGTGTGTTTGTGTCCTTATTTATACGTGTAGTTTGTTGTTTGTTGTATTTTTTTCCCTTTTGGCCTTCTGACAACTCTACAATTGTCCCTCTTTAGTGATGGATTTAAGATGACAATTGCAGAGAGGAAAGAAAGAAGGGAGGGGGAAATCCACTCCATTTTCACTCTATTTTTACACAATGTTCCTTATTAAAATTGCTATTCAGAAGGGGAAAAAAATGTTGAATTTCATTTTCATGGATCACTGTGTGCAATGCTAAAATGAGTCTATTATTTTAGGACTGTACACACTCAAAGCCATCTGACTACTCAGCAGGTGTGTGAGAACAGGAGACGGTGTGTCCTTCAAGCTCCCTCCATCACACGCATTCATCATCTCCCCAAACATTCTACATGGATTGATTTGCTACAGGGAGTATTTTTACCCTCTGGAAAGACTCTCATTAATGTAATGCAGCGTGGCTATGGCAAAGCCTCTGGATGGGAGCTTAAGGTCTCTCTGAAGACCATTACAAACACAATTAGCCATGTTTATTAAGCAGAGGGCCCTTCGACTTCTCCCCTTTTTTCAGCAGGAAAACAAGACCACAACAGTGTGCTTAGACAGAAGAGAGCTGCCCAGATAGCATAATGGTGAGAATGCCTGAGAGTTTTGAATTTTTGTCTTGCATGGTATTCTGTATCCTTTATGGCAAATATTTATGTATGTTTAATTGAAAACAGAGGTTGTACAGGGTAGTTTGGTAAAGCGGCAGGTCATTATACTGTTGTTCACTTGTTTTCTAAAAAAAAAAACATTAATATGCCTGCGCCTGATAAAAAAAGTGCAATAAATGTCAATACCCTCTGAATAATATGTTTTTGATGGTGACAATATTGAAAGATTTGATCAGCTCATGAGATTTACTGATTTGATCCTGGGTCTGATTCCTGTTGCGATTACTTCGTCAAAGAAACAGGAAGCGATAGGAGCCAAGAGCGGTTGTCATGAGCCAATGAGATCACCAAGGGACATGTATGTCATTAACTCCAGTGTCATTGTGATGCCAGCACAACTGATCGACCTTGTCCTGAGCAGGCTGTCCACTTCGGTTGCATTGAAGCACTCCAGTAAACATGCCGCCAAGCAGTGGGGCTGCAGATGTGGTGGCTGAGCCCACGGATGTGACCCAGTCTCGTGCCAGCGTCTGGCTGTGCTTGCGTGACTCTTCGGGGGGAAAGGAAGGAAGAGGCGATGGCGTGCACCACTAATATGCCAGATCCAAGCCTCACTGCCCCTTCTGACGTGGCTTTGATGGCTGAATGAGCTGCCTCCAGGACACTAGTCCCACTAAATATGTTGCTCAGGCAAACACTGTCACTAAGTAAAAATGTGAATGTTTCAAACAGTGTAGTGTGACAGTCTCCCAATACGTGTTGCAGCTCTGTTTAGAGGGGGCACCTTTCCATGTAGCTAGTTTTGCTGTGAGATAAATGAGATGTCTAAATATAATAGAGCTGAAAATAATTGCTATTCAAATGACAACAGAGCATGTTTTTCAAGCACCGCAAGACCATATTGTGCAGTGCAGCCACACTGGTAAGCAAAAGATGGATTCAAAATAAGGCTATGGCGCTGCTCTAAATGAGCCACCCGGTTAATGATTTATGAGGTGTTGTTTCAAAGTACAAACCATTCTGCCCATTATGCAGTGCCAGGAGATGTTTGTTAATTATAAAGTGGACTTCAACAGACCTATGACATTTGGGATTCAATAGCGCCACTGTAGACCACCGCTGGGTCCTGCTTTCCTCTCTTTTGCACCTTCTAAATGCACTTCACAATCTGTCAGCCTCAAGTACCTTTGGGTGGTTTCAACCTTGGTCAAAATCAGTGCTGCTCGGTACAAGGTTCAGAGTGGATGCTTGTGCTGTTTATATGGCAAGGGGATGGGGGGTCTTGAAAAGCCACAACAGAGTGTGTGTGTGTTCCCTTTCTGAAGACGGCTGTGTATGTGTGTGTGTGTGGTCCGAGGATAATGGCAGAACTGTTAATGGTGACTTGAAGGTCTACACATGGCTAGAGGCAGCATTGTATGTGTGTCCGTGCCGAGTGGTGCTTTGTCTGTCAGGAGGGCTGCAGTCTAGTGCATTACTCTTCATTAGGAACACTTCGCTGCTTCTGTCCGTTTGAGGCAGACCCAGGGAACAGGTCAATCAAAATGCACCCAAACTCCACTGGGTCACAGAGAAACACTGGACACTTCCTCCGTTACAAGTAATTAGCAGAATTATCCCCCTTCAAAGGGTAATTAATTGTAATGTGCCCCAAGACTGGCATGGCTCAACTAGATTGTGTTCTGCTGAGTAAAGGAATGCATTTCTCTAAAGCACAGCCTGGAGTGTATACTACCTTCAAATGCTAGTAACTGAGTAACATCAGTGGAAAAATGAATCTGAAAGCTCACTGCTGACAGGATAAAACATATTAATGAGACTGTTGCCTACTCTGAATGTAGGATTACAAATTGAAGACCCTGATTCATTTGACCATCTACTCTACCATTCTGCCACCATACCACAGATGCCTTTTGGAATTCTGTGACCACATCAAGCAGAGCTCTGCGTTGAAATGATTTTGTTTCTATTCACTGAAGAGCACTGAGAGAAAGCACTCTCCACCAATACCATTTTCATTTGCTTTTAAAGATGTTATCTGAATACATTTTCCAGTTCATTTTTCAAATTGAAGCAGACTTTCAGAATCTATTTTGCAGCTCTCCCATGGTGTTTGTGGCTCATTGCTCATTACATGTAAATAGATCTCCACAGTGGAATCAATACATCTCTGATGAACCAGCAGGCATCCTCACACTGCCACACACATTCCGATTAGTGAAATTACATGTATATTTCTCAGAGGGCAGACAAAATGAGAAAATACTGTTACATAAACAGTGCCTTCACTAATGGTGCAATTTAATGTGAAGCAGCAGGACAACCCACAAAAGAAAAAACTATAATGAACCATTTACAGAAAACACTGTTTTCCACCCAATATAGGAATGCATTTCTAAACTCGCAGGTAGAACCATCTGCACACTGCATTGCATAGATTGATGTACCAAATTGACTAAGAGGGCTTTGATTTCAGACAGGAGTTCTAATCTGGCTGAAATATCAAGGTGTGCTGTACTGAGACTGTACATTAAGGAGATGAGAGGGAATAGGTAAGAGAGAGAGAGAGAGAGAGAGAGAGAGAGAGAAAGAGAGAGAGAGAGAGAGAGAGAGAGAGAGAGAGAGAGAGAGAGAGAGAGAGAGAGGACAGGGGGTCGCTGTATTGAGTGTGTTGAGTGCAGAGTGCCTATGGGTGGAGAGTAAATTGCGTAAGGGGGCCACCCCTCACATGCCTGTCTGTGTGACTGTCGGATGCGGAAAGAGACAAAAGAGAGGAGGAGCAGAGCAATGATCAGAAACAAGGGGGGTGTACAGTGTATGGGCAAAGAGAACAGATTCATGAGAAGACACTAAGGCAATCATGAGATGAGAATAAGTATAAAAAGTTTCAACATTTTTTAAGTCTTAACAAAACAGGCTAATTACCCATCTCTTCTGATTTGATCTGAATCTGATTTTCTAATACTAATATTGTATCACCACCATTTTGACATAGATTTACCATAATGTCACCAGATTTCCGAGATAATGTGTTCAATGAATTAGTGCAGTGTATATATAGCCATTCTCAATCTAAAAACAGATCCTATATATATTTATGCCAATATATGGTGAGGTAAAAAGTGACCAGTAGGTGTCACAATTGTCCTGTCTTGTTTACAATATTGTACAAAGTATTTTGGCAATTTTCAATCAATCTGGTAAAACACAGCAGAGTTGTTCTTAAAAAGCATCTACAAAATTATACTTGTCTTTTTGTCCATGAAGAAAAATACTTTTTTTCTTCAATATTTTTGCATCAACTTGGTGGCTCTCAGCAGTCTGTTCAAATTTCAAATCATTTTTTTTATTTTTTAGATAAATACATCTGGCATGTGAACATTCATGTCACAGTAACTGGCCAGACTCTGAAGACACTTGTCCTTTGCCACCTCCTCCCACGTGCCATAGCACCATGAGTCATTTCCTCTGTGACGCTATTCACTTCAAGTGAATAACATATATCTGGTATGCTACTGCATGGATTTGAATATATTCTACCAATCTAAACAGTGGTGAGATTGTATAGGCTATCATTTCTTACCAACCTTGTACTGCAAACACTGTTAACAAATTATGATCAATAAAATAAGAACATGAGGTGAGTGTGTGAGCTCTTTTCGGACTACAGAAATAAAATACAACATCTGAAGACATAATATTAACCTGGAGTGCAATTGGGTTTCTTTTTTTAAGTTTCAGTTGAAATTCCCATTCCTTTTAGTATACAGCATTTTGTGGCACCTCCAAACAGATGTGTACCCAGTGGTGGCGGTTCTACATCAATTTTACTTGGGGGGGGGGCATGACTGTAGATTTCCATCACACTGGGCAGTCAGTCTGGAGTGTGTTGGCTCTTATGCCCATCTGTTCCATTCCTTAGGACGCAGGTTGCCACTGTTGAGTGTTAAGTGGCCAACAACTCTCCTGGCTGCACTGACAGCTTTTCATCACCACATCAGGTATAGGTCTAAACCAGCCTTTATTGCCAGTCGTAGTGGGTAGCCTGTGCATCCCAGATCTTTGGGAAAGATATCATTCCATGGCTAAAATCATGTTACTGGCATTATCATGGACAGTAGAAAACACAAGTATGCCCCATTCCTTTATTATCTCAGACGATCTGCAATGTTGACAGTGACACGCCTCTCTGGCATCATAAATGTGCACAGCACTTGGGTCCTCAGCTTCCATATGTCTGTGATGTAAGGAGCTGTTGCTGTGATGCACGGTTCCATTGATGAGGATCTCCAGAGGTCAATTGTAACTTGGGACCTTTGCGAATGCAGCGTAATCAGCATCTCTGCCAGTCCATAAAAACACACGCAGTGCCTCTACATGTTACAGTAGTTTTACTTAAAAATAAAATCTTGAACAATTTGTGCATGTACTATGACAGATAGTCTAGCAGGTAGGAAAACATATGACATGAAAGTGAAAGTAAGACATAAGAAAGGCAAACAAAAGTTAAAGGTTGTATCAGCGATTGCAGGCCCAAAAAAGGCCCAAACATAAATGATCACATTCATCTAATCTTTCCTAACGATCCGCTAGCTGCCCGCCCCATAAGCAGGCCGTCAAAAAATGCGTCTCTGTAGGCAGCCTAGGCTCTGAGATCTGCACACAAAAACAATTGCTACCAACAAGTGTTGCCAACCACTCAAAGGCAAAATAAAGTGTTCCAACCAATAACCGACGAGTTCAGGAGAGTTTCAATTGCATGGGAGGGAGGGGGAGGGAGTAGCGAGCTAGCTCTCTGTTTTGTTTGAACATCAACAGAAGTGACGTTACCCCCCCATCACTGATACAACCTTTTAGGTTGCTTTTGACAAAACTAGTGCATTAAATACCAATTTTGTTGTCTCTAAACGTTTTTGTCATTGATGCATTAAAACACAGTTTGGATTAAGTTTTTTCACACAGAAAAATGGAGGCACGCTTTCACAGGCAGTTTTTCACAGGCACTACAGGTTAGTAGTCAAGGATCTTTGATAGTAGCAGCCAAGGATTCTAGAGCATAGCAGCACCAGTGAGGGTGACGTGATTGACACAATAAAAAAATACGCATTATGCTCTTATCACGGTTAATTAGCACGTTAATGATGATGGACATAATTTGATTCATGATATTCCTGAAAAATTTGATTAATGTATTTATTATTGTTTTATTGCTTTATTGAACTTTCTGGCTGGTGTAAAAGTCAAATTAAATATTTATGCTCAAAAATCCAATAATCTCCATATTGGCATGATGAAATAGTGAAAGAAATCCATGAGGCAGAATGTTATTCTGTAATAATATAATAGACACAAGTTCAGACATTTCTAAAGTGTATAAATTCCAAAAGTTGACAGTGATCAGGGTTGGCGCCAGAGAGCAAAAGGTGTGTGTGTGGGGGGGGGGGGGGGGGGGGGACATGAGCACTGACAGCGGGGGCACCTCGCCATATAATAAAGAGCATCCTTTGAGCCTTTTGGATAACTGAAACAATATGATCATGGGGGAAAATATTGCAAGAACATAGCGGTCATAGCCTATAGCGTTTAATAGAATAGCGTTGCATAGGCTACAATACAAGTAAATAGGCTATAACAGACTTACCACAAGCAGGCCTAGGCTACAGTTGAGTGCAAAATCTCATCATCACTGTGTCTTTCCATTCATTATGACCACAGCAAAGTGGTCATATAGGGATGTCAAAGTTTAAAAAATATATATAATTCTTTTTTTTCCCCATCATTCCTAAATTTTGGTCAACGATTCACGGAATACTGAAACACCGGGGCACATTGGTCTCGAGGGCCCATAACTACTCATTTGTGATTTGCACCCACCTGGTAAAAAATGTAAATGCAATTTTATACTGCTTTAATTGCCCCTGTCTTCAGTTGAGATGTTCTGAACTTCACCAAATTTCATGTGAATGATTAACCTGAAATTATCTGGAGGTATGGCAAGTTTCGTGTAATTTCATCCATGGGGGAGGGAGGGGGTATAAAATAAATGAATTTATGTGTACATTTAGTGACTGTACATCCATCGGCCTAGGGTTGCTGGTAGAGGATGATGAGAGGAGCTATAATGCAGGACTGTCTTACACACACTCTCTCTCACTAACACACACACACACGCAAACACATATGCGCACACACACATGCACACGTACTACACACACACACCAGGGTTTCCGTTGTCCGGTAATTACTGGACATTGGCCGGAAAAAAAATGAAATGTCCGACAAAATTAAATCTCTCCGGTCAAATTGTCCGACTGAAATTGGCTAATAATCCCGCCCCCCTAACGCAATCTGAATTTGAGAATAAGACTTAGAATGTAAGCCTATATTAAAGCAATACGTCCTCTGGCTATGTTTTTAAATGTACCGTTTGAAAGCTATTAAACAACACGCATAGCCTATGCTGCATTTCAAATAGGAAGCGCATGCTTAAAACGTCCATGTTAAAAAACGAAATGAGTGAGGAGGTTCAAACATGGCCAGGCCCAGGCAGACTAGCCTTAAAAGTTTTTTCAGAGGCCAGACACGATGGATGATGATAAATTGGTCTGAAGCCTCAGATGTCCGGTCAACTCCACCACCACCAGATAAAAAGCAGAAGTGTCGAGAGCGTATCTGTCGGAATCATGACTTTGGAAGTTGCGGGGTTGTGGCTGCTCCAAGACACTGTCATTCTCCGTGTACGCTGGACATGCAACTGTGTTCTGTACCCAAAGCATACAGTAGGCCTATGCTTTCTCTGTCTATGATCTGCAGGGTTAGGGCCTCCTCAACGAAGAGATTGCTGGTCTGCAGATAATTTCCGGCACAATTAAACGGTATCATTGAACCGCGGACCAAAAGATAAGAAACTAAACATTTCCCAGAATAGGAAACATTTCTTAATTTATTGTTATCAAATAAAGAGGCATAGCCTTAGGGGGTTAGTTGTGTGTGCGCATCTGTGCAAGTTAAACAGTGGAACCACTGGAGATAACGTGGGTAGCAGCAACAACAACGTAGCCTTTTTAAAACAATGAACGAAGCGGACTCTTGCTGTCCATGAAAACATACTGGCTCTTGTTAGGCATGTTTAAGTAAGTTAGGCTAATGAACATGTTGCATTCTATTCAGCCTGATTATGTCATTCTTTAAGCTACATAGCCTGTCTCCAGTTTTCCTCAACTTGACTAATTAAGAAGCGATAATAGGATATTTGACCGGCATATCACCAAAATGTCCGGAAAACGAAACCTCTGCCGGTCACTTTGACCGGCACCATTTTTTTCTAGCGGAAACTCTGACAGACACATGTACACACACTCACATTCTGCATTTCCAGTATTAGCGTTACGTAGTTTGTCCACCAGATGGCACAGCGTCTTGCTGCAAGACAGAGCCATATGGTTTTGCTGCAAGATACCCTGGAAATCCAGAGTTCTCGCGAGAGCACAATTTGAATTGTCTCTGTGGAGCACAATATCAATTTGCTCAGCAAGAGACTCTGGCAATGAGTAATGATGCATGTTACTTTTATCCCTTGTATCGCGAGGAACCAATCACATTGGTGTATCTGATATAGGCAGGCCAGAGGCAAGCTAAACAGATGACGACAGCGCTGCAATGAATCAGTCAGTAAACATTGGTCGTAGTGTTATCCAACTGCGTGCAGTGAGATTTTCAAATGCATGCTTGGTGCCGCCCCTCAAGTTGAGCAGTTGGGTATATTCATGGTAGAATGATTTTCAGGTGAAATGTGATTCCCATCTCTTCTTGAAGCCAAAATAAACCTGAAAATGTTTATCGGACATGCTTGGTTTTTACTGCAGGTAGGCTACTAATCTTTCACCAGCTTAATGTTATATCCATAGGTAAAATAACATTAATGTTTGCATTGGTTGAGTGATGGAGGCTAGTTTGATATGATGAAACATAAACGCGGTTATACCGAGCAAATTTATAACAGTACTGTAATTGTCTCTTTCGACTGTCATCCCATTGTGTTCTGACCATACTGACAGGAGCTAAGTTAGTTAGCCACAACACTAACGTTCGCTAATGCGGTGATTTGCTGATGGAAGGTATACCCTAAACACCAGGGGCCTCATGTACAAAGACTTGCGTTTCATACTAAAACATTGCGTACATGCAAAGCATTCCACGCAGTTTTTCTTTGTACGTCCCAATTAACGTGAAATTAAGCGCACGTGCACAAGCATTACACCATTACACTCCACCCTCTCTCCTCCCTCAATTACACTCATTTTAATATGCTAACTAGAAGGACATTCGAGAGCGCAGACCTCCGTGAAGACAAAATGGCCTATCCCACAATATTAATAACAATGAAAACTCATCTGTGGATCCATTCATACTCAAACCTGTTCCAAAGTGTAATAATTGAAATCATCAAAAGAATAAAAACGTTTCCAGCGAATGCGAGGTAGAAGTGCTTATCTGACAAAATGGCAAGAATCTTACGTCTTTATCATCTGTAATTAATAACAAAAAAAAAACAGTAGTGGCAGAGCGTGGCAGTGGCTAGGCTATAGGAGACCGTGGCAGAATTATTGGTCAGTCTGCAAGTAGGTGACAGCGATCGCTCAGCTGCAATATTTGTAGCTCCCACGGCCACTCGGCCAGTCTGTGTCCTCAGACAGTCTTCAGCGCACCTTCCGTTCCGGCCACTGCCCGGGGTGACGGCGTAAGGGCTCCTCTCGATAGGCAGGGGCGGCCCGTTTCCTACTTTAACGGGCTCGCTATCTGCAACAATTTTAACGAGGGCGTCTGCTCCCATACTAACTGTCTTTTCTCCCATGTCTGTAGCCAGTGCAAGGACCCTCATCCAAAGTCCGTCTGCCCCCGTCGCGTAAGGCCGTCGCGGGGAGGAAAGGTGGTTTCTGCAAAGAAATTCTAGCATCTCATCCGTCCACGCCTGTTAATGTATCCGTTTTGTCATATTATCTCTCTGCCCATCCTGACTCTGTGTTTGTTGATTTTTTGCTCACTGGTCTCTCTCAGGGGTTTAGAGTTGGTGTCCTGTCCCCCCTCTCTGACTCGTACGTGGCTAGGAACCTGCAGTCTGCCCTGGCCGAACCTTCTGTCGTGTCTGAATTCCTGTCCAAGTAACTTAATAAAGGCTATGTTCTCGGCCCTTTCTCTGTCCCTCCTTTCTGCCCCTTCCGCGTTAATTCCCTCGGCGTGGCCACTCGGAAGTAATCCGGTGGAAGTAATAAGAAAAGTCTGATTTTTGACATGTCCTCGCCTCACTCTGATATCTGGTCCAGCGTTAATGAAATGATTCCCCTCGAACCGTTTTCACTCCACTACGCTTCCGTCGACAATGCCATTTGCCTTATTAAAATCGCCGGCAGGGGCGCTCTCCTGGCTAAGGCCGACATCACAGACGCGTTCAAGGTTATGCCGATTCATCCCGCTGATTGGCCGTTGTTCTGCGTTAAGTGGCAGTCTAAGAGGCAACTTTTATTTCGCCGTGCAGCTCACGTTCGGGTGCAGGAGTAGTCCCCACATTTTCAATTGTCTGTCGGAAGCGCTGTGCTGGATTTTGGTCAACGTCTGCCGCCTCCCGTTCGTCCTCCACCTCCTGGACGATTTCCTGCAAATTGATTTCCCCGCGGGGTCTAGTTTAGGTCTGGACGTCCTTCGCGCTGTGTTCTTGGAGCTCGGTGTCCCTCTGTCGGCGGAGAAGACCCTGGGCCCCGTTCACTCTCTCGAATTTCTGGGCATTATCCTCGACTCGGTTGCAATGCGGGCCTCTCTCCCGGGGGAAAAATTAGCTAGGATTCGCGAAGTGTCCGCCTCATTTCTCTCCGTGGGCACGGTGACCAAGCGAGACCTCCTCTCTCTCTCTTGGGTCATCTGAATTTTGCCATGCGCATCATTCCGCAGGGTCGCTCCTTTATTTCTCGCCTGTTAATTCTGGCCCACTCCGTTGTCGATTTATCCGACCCCGTCGCGCTCGACCTGGGTTGTCAGTCGGATCTTGGTTTCTGGTCTAAATTGCTTACTGAATGGAACGGCATCTCATTTTTCTATAATCACTCTGATTCGTCTGTCTCTCTCGAGCTGTTCACGGATGCCGCTCCGTCTCTCGGTTTTGGGGGGTTGTATAAAGACGCGTGGTTCGCAGAGAGATGGTCGGACGAATTTATGGCATTCGCCTCCGATGCTGCCTCGTCCGCCCTCTTCGAGCTGTATCCCATCGTGGTAGCCTGCGTACTCTGGGGTACCCACTGGTCAAGAAAGCGCATCACTTTCTTCTGTGACAACGAGGCAGTAGTGGCCATCGTAAACAAAGGTCGCTCTCGCTGCCCTAAAATAATGTCCCTTTTAAGGAGGCTCACCTGGCACTCTGTTATACACAATTTCATCGCAAATGCCATTCATGTCCCCGGATATTTTAACGTTCAAGCTGACGCCCTCTCTCGTCTCCGTTTGCAGGAATTCCACCGGCTCTGCCCTTCAGCCAACAAAGTGTCTACACCGTGCCCTCGTTTCGCCGAGCTGATCCTGGATTAAATCCTCTTTGCCTCAGTTCACTTAGAGAAAGCCAAAACGTATATGTTAAAAGGCGTCCACAATCAAAGCCTATAATTCAGCCTGGTCCTGGTTCTCTATATTTTGTCAGCACCATCACACGCCCATCCTCCCAGTTCTCATTTCTACCGTCTGCGCTTTCCTGGTCTACTGCTTTGATCACCGCGGCCTCAAACTTGCGTCAATTCGCAAAACAGTCGCCGGTTTACAATTCCACGCTAGGCTCCACGACCCCGGTTTCCCTAGTCTGTTCTCCAACCCACAAATACGCCTTCTCCTCAAAGGCATCCAAAATTCTTCCCCGCGCTCCATTGACACTCGCATCATGGTGGCGGTGCTTAAACGCGGCTACCACTCAGAGTACGTTGATAGCCTGCTGGAGGCCGTCTTCCTCTCGGCTTTCTATGGCTTCATGCGGTGTGGAGAATTCACTACAAATTCTCTGTACGACCCCACGTGTAATCTCTCTCTCTCTGATCTTTCCTTTTTCCCCACCTATTTCACCATTTGTCTGAAATATTCTAAAACCGATACTTCTGGTTGTGGTACTACTATTTCAATTGCAAAAATAAACAATGCATTATGCCCGTTCGCTTCCATGGTTCATTACCTTAAATTACGGCCTCATACTTCACCAGTTTTCCCCCTATTTATCACACCAGGCCATGACTCGTCGCTGGTTCAGCAGCCAGCTAGCTAACTTGCTGCTCAAACGTAACCTCTCTCCAAAGAGGTTCACTTCACACTCATTCCGCATTGGCGCAGCCACGACTGCCGCCCAAAAAGGGCTGTCCACGTCATCCATCAAAACGCTAGGAAGGTGGTCATCCGACGCCTACACATCATACATTAGACTAACGCCTCATGATGTTTTCGATGCTCAGAAATTACTCTCACGCTAACTCAGGTACCTCTTTACCTTCTCAAATTCTGGTGGCGGTGGTTAAATTCTGGCATTCGCCTGCACTAATCGCTGTAACGTACCGGGGCCCAGCATGCCGGTAGCTCGTGGTGATTTAGTCTCAGCCATGGGCCTGTTGCCCTCTTCACTGGTTGCCCAGCTCGTTCGACGCTTATGGTTCAGGTCAATACTCGCCGGTTGCCCGGCTCGTG
The DNA here is from genome assembly GCF_018492685.1 of Alosa sapidissima. Taxonomy (NCBI): domain Eukaryota; kingdom Metazoa; phylum Chordata; class Actinopteri; order Clupeiformes; family Clupeidae; genus Alosa; species Alosa sapidissima. The sequence continues at coordinate 5,108,543 of NC_055960.1, forward strand.
ATGCTCGTCTAGGTTGCCCTAGACGCTGGTCGCCCAGTTTTGTCCAGGTTGCCCTGGATGCCGGTTGCCCGGCCATCACTTGGTCTAGGTTGCCCTAGACGCTGGTTACCCAGCTCACTGTCCAGGTTGCCTTGGACGCAGGTTGCCCGGCTTGTGACGCTCGTCTAGGTTGCCCTAGACGCTGGTTGCCCAGTTCGGTCCAGGTGGCCCTGGATGCCGGTTGCCCGGCCGTCACATCTGTCTAGGTTGCCCTAGACGCTGGTTGCCCAGCTCATGGTTCAGGTCGCGCCGTACGCCGGTTGCCCGGCTCGTGACTCTCGTCTAGGTTGCCCTAGACGCTGGTTGCCCAGTTCGGTCCAGGTGGCCCTGGATGCCGGTCGCCCGGCCGTCACGTTGGTCTAGGTTGCCCTAGACGCTGGTTGCCCAGCTAATGGCCCAGGTTGCCTTGGACGCCGATAGCCCGCCACGTCTCGTGGTCTAGGTTGCCCTAGACGCTGGTTGCCCAGCTCGCATAAGCACTAAAGTCCAGGTTGCTCTGGATGCCGGTGGCCTGGCTCGTCACGATGTACTAGCTCGCTAGTCACTGGGCGCCCAGATCGTGAAGTGCTTATGGTCCAGGTTGCCCTGGACGCTGGTTGCCCGGCCGCCGCATTGGTCTAGGTTGCCCTAGACGCTGGTTGCCCAGCTCGTCAAGCTTCTAAATCCCACTAAAGCGAAAGCATGCTGCGGGCCCCACTACAACCCTAGGTTTATGGTTAACACCTAGCTACCTTAAAATTCTGTCGGCGTCCTGGCACAACGTCATCACCCCGGCCCAGTCATGCCGTTTAATTCATCTTGTATGTATACTAATGTCTCTACTCCTCTCAGAACCAGATTACTGAGTCACCGCCCTGGCGGTCATCACTCATCCTTTTGGGGGTAGGCTCCCTGCCCCTGCCTTCATCCATCGGCAGGAGACGAGATCCGCTCATCGCTGGACGGATCCGAGACGGGGCCTACGCCAAAGACTGTTACCTATTCAGGACTCTATCATGCTTGTATCCAAGCTGTTCCTTTACTCATTAAATTGTTAACTGATTCTATTCTGTCTACTGAATCTTTCTGGTAGAAATGATAGCTTCAGCGAAAGTTCTACTAGGAAGACTCGTAGTGTAGCCTTACTCCTCCCATGCTTACACGGAGCCAATCTTAACTGCCTACTTTCGGGAAAGCCCCGCAATCTGATCATTCACTCATTCAATCAGCGCTAGCCTATAGGAATTCAGTGGGCTCTTTAAATATGTACCACCTAACACTGCTTCTGCTTCTCAGTACGCTGACCTTCACGTCCCCTCCACCTCCCCTCCAGCCACCTCTGCCAGCAGTCCACGTCAATCGGGCATGGTCTGCCTGCCACATCATCTTCCTTCAGCCACCGCCACCAGTTGGTCCCCGTCTCGTCGTGGGGGGTAGGCTCCCTGCCCCTGCCTTCATCCATCGGCAGGAGACGAGATCCGCTCATCGCTGGACGGATCCGAGACGGGGCCTACGCCAAAGACTGTTACCTATTCAGGACTCTATCATGCTTGTATCCAAGCTGTTCCTTTACTCATTAAATTGCTAACTGATTCTATTCTGTCTACTGAGTCTTTCTGGTAGAACTAGATTTGCACACAATAATGTGAATGCTTACTCGAGGAAAGTCAAAGTAGCCATGCAGTCAATCACACTAAGGGAAATAGCTTATATTCGCTTATTAGTCAGCCTATCTATACACAAGCATGATCCGGTCCCATATGTATTTCTTTTAAAATGAAAACTATCGAAGATATGAAGGAAAAACACTCTGCAAATGTTAAAGCGATGGTTCGGAGTAATTTCACCCTAGGCCCCTGCACCCTGACCCCGAGCCAAACACCCTCCCAGAACCTGTTTTCCCTTGGTCGAACCCTGGTCGAGTAGCGCTGTCAGAAACGAATGACTTTCTGCAGGCGTAATGAAACCAACTTAGTATCTCGTAAATTACCCCACTAATAATGCCCTGAATGGTACAAAACTTCTACAGTAGTACAACTATGTTCTTTACTCATAAAACGAGGCATTGAAAAGTTTGTAAGTACACCAGGAGTTTATTTAAATAACACTTGCCTGATGGATGCTACTATCTGCCACTGCGTCGACGTTACTTCCGTGATTTGGGAAAAGCCCGTAAAAGTCCTGGCAGGAAGCGATTACATCAAAGTTTTTTGGTCGAATTTTTTATATTTTTTTCCGAAGTGTTTACAACTTAGTGTTAACTAATAATTGTTGCAAACTGGTTCTACAAACAAAATAGTAGTGCATTCCTGGATCTACATCCTTATGCATGCTTTCTGCCAGGACTTTAACAGGCTTTTCCCAAATCACAGAAGTAACGTCGATGCAGCGGTAGTTGGTAGCAGATAGTAGCATCCATCAGGCAAGTGTTATTTAAATAAACTCCTGGTGTACTTACAAACTTTTCAATGCCCCATCTGACCTTTCTTCTGACCAGGGCTCACAGTTTCACAGTTCACCTCGGAGCTCTAGAACGCCATTGCGAATAGCCTGGGTGTAAAGCTCCACCGCACCACTGCATATCACCCCCAGGCTAATGGACTGTGTGAGCGCTTTCATTGTGCTATGAAGGCCTCACTGCGGGCCAGCCTCAAGGACAGTGGCTGGGTGGACAGGCTCCCTAAGGAGGACCTCCAGTCCTCATCAGCAGAACTTGTGTATGGCCAGCCACTGCGGGTTCCAGGGGATTTCGTTGCCGACACCACAGCTCCCGTCAGCTGCCCATCAGCGAACTGTGCTCTATGATAAGGCTAGACTTTTTGCGCCGGTACCCACTTCGCGCCACGGCCTCCCGCAATCCTACACTCCCTCACGTCTGCAGTCAGCGGAATACATTTTCATCCGTCACGATGCACACCGGGGACCGCTGCAGCCTCCCTACGATGTGAAGGAAATAATTTTATATGACCGTTTCTTGCACCAGACTAGATGGAGGCTTAGCCACATTTACATTTAGAGGGTATTCTCTTTCTCAATGCAGATGTAGGTGTGAAATGCTCCCCACTGGCTCCTACCATCTGTCCACAATCTCCTCTGTTCTGTCTTTGGGTTAAACAAAGACCTTATAGTTTATACTTTATCTGAATTATATGTTTGTGTTATTAACTGTAAATGTATTCATGTTTGGTATAATTGTAATAGTCTCAGTACAAGGATTGTAATGATTTGATTGTGAGAATGTTTGGAACATTCTATAAGTGATATTTCTGATATATAAGATATCTCTCCTCATGTTCTTCAGATAGGTGTGAAATGTTAATGTTTGTAGAACAGCATGTGTCCAGGCCTCTGAAGGACTTCCCAGGAAAGGGGATAGTTTTAATTAAAAGACAATAGAAGCTGACCAGACCTGATGAAGGCCTAATCCTCATCCTCCCTTTCTATTGCATATTCAAACTGGGTTGGACCTAGAGGTCACTCCTTCTCTATGTGTGTAACTTAAATTTGGTAGACTGTTTCTGAGAAGTCAGAGAAGTCAGAGAATACTGAGAATCTGGTGAAATCCATGATGGGGTGAAACAAATATGTACTTCTCTCCCTTGAGGGCCACTGGCCCCTCATTGAAAAGAATAAAGCCTGGATCCTGATCTTGCATCGTCCTGATTAAGTCTTAAGAGAAATATGGTAGTAAAAATATACTATCAGATGGCCCGTTCCGTGTCTTAGAGACAGGAGAAAAGCATTTTGAGGTAGACATGGGTGGTAAGGCGGAGCACATTTCTGTGGACTGCATCAAGCCGGCTCGCCCTGTGAGGCTCGCACAGCCTCCACTACGGGGGCGCCCTCATGTTCGGCCCAAGTCCCGACCCCCCTTCCCTCCATCCAATCACAAGGCCTCCGGAACACCACACCTGGGTGCCTCACACTCCAGTGCAGATAGATAGATAGATAGATATACTTTATTGATCCCTAGGGGAATTTCAAGGTCACAGTAGCATATAGACAACACACACTGTCATGAGCTCTCTCTCTGCCTGGTACCTCCACCTGTTCCTGCTCTGCTCTGCCTCACCCTCGTTACCTACCAGCTGCACTGCATTCACCACTCATCATGCCCTCTATATAAAGCCTTGCTTTTCAGTCCACACTTGTCAGATCGTCTGCAACCAGCACCAGTTACCTGCCTGTTTATTGAAAACGCCTCTGACTCTTTGCCTGTGATCCCGGACCCGCTCGACTACTTCTGTGTTCTCCAGCCCCGGTAATCTTGACCTGCCTTCCGTCCCTCTTCTACGAATACCGCCTAGTCCTTGACTGTACTGCTGCTTCGTTTCAATTGCTGTTGTGTGTGTGTTTCCCCCAGGACTTCCCGGATCATCCAGCTCCTGCCTTCGCTGTTCGGCTACTGGGGGAACACACACACGCAGACTCTTGGAACTCCTGTACCCCCCCCGGAACCCCTGGAACCCCCAACCCTTAAATAAACTTTTGAACGTGACGCAATTGTGGTCCTCGTCCTGTTTGGTGTCTGACAGTACGATCTGACCAAACATGGACCCAGCGCACGGTCGAACCAGCATGGAAACCGACGAACCAAAACCACCCACCGCCATGCAACGCCTGGAAGAGACAGAGAGAGAGGTAAACCGCAACACTGCTGACATTGCCTCCCTACTTCAAGCCGGCTTGAGCCAGCGTCAGCAGTTCCAGCAGCAACAGCAACAACTTGCAATGATCATTCAACTTCTCACCAACCTTTCTCCTCTGCCTGCTCCCACCGGCCCAGCCCCAGCCAGCCTGCTCACCGGCCCAGCACCCGAGTCTCCTGCCCAGTCCACTGCTACCGTGGCTGCCGGAGTCCCAGAACCCAGGATCGGCAATCCAGAGCGGTTCAGCGGCGACCCAACCCAGGTACGGGCGTTCCTGACGAGCTGCCGTGTCCAGTTTACCCTGCAACCCAGGACTTTTGCCACTGAAGGGGCGAGGGTCGGTTACGTGATCACTCACCTGACGGGCCGAGCTCGACTCTGGGGAACGGCGGAGTTCGAGCGCCAGACCCCAGCATGTGCAACCTTCAACCTATTCGCAGAGGAGATGCTCAAGGTATTCGATTTGGAATCCACAATAGCCGAGGCATCTCGGATCCTGATGAGTATTCGCCAAGGCAGAAGGACTGTTGCGGATTACTCCATCGACTTTCGAACCGTGGCAAGTCGGAGCTCCTGGAACATGGAAGCATTGGTGGATGCTTTCCTCCACAGCCTGGCGGACTACATAAAGGACGAGCTGGTTTCCCATGATCAACCCCCCACTCTTGATGAAGCCATTGCTCTGGCTGTCCGCATCGACCGCAGGATCCAGGCCCGCCGTCATGAGAGAGGGCGCCAGAGTCCATCCACCAGCACACGGAGTGTCCCAACTGCCCTTCTGTCCGCACCTGCCACACCATCTAGCCAGCCGGACCAGTCTGAACCGATGGAGATCGGCCGCACCTCCCTAACCCCTGCAGAGCGCCAGCGACGCATCACCTCCAACTTGTGCCTGTACTGTGGTGGTGATGGTCATCGAGTCGCCACCTGTCCAGCAAAAGCCGGAGCTCACCAGATGTAGGAGGAATCCGGATGAGCTCAATGAACATTCAGCCCTCCATCAGCCGTAAACCCCTCATCCAAGTCTGTCTTCACCTGTCTGATTCCACCCACACCCTGGCAGCCCTGGTGGACTCTGGCGCAGAAGCAAACATTATTGACACAGGACTTGCTCGTCAGCTGGGCTTGGAAAGCCATCGCTTGTCCACTCCTGTTCCAGCCCGGGCCCTGGACGGTCACGCAATTGGCACAGTTACCAGCATCACAGCCCCCATCTCAATGATGGTGTCAGGAAACCACCGAGAGACCATCCGCTTCCACCTGCTCAGCTCTCCAGGCCAACCCCTAATCCTGGGCTACCCTTGGCTCCGTCTCCACAATCCTCACCTCGATTGGGCCTCCGGAACTGTGAAAGAGTGGGGAAATGCCTGCCACCTGACCTGTTTGCGTGCTGCCTCGCTGCCCCCCGGCTCAGTACCCCCCAGCATTGCCCACGACATTTCTAATGTCCCTGAATGTTACCATGGCCTCCGAGAGGTGTTCAACAAGACCAAAGCCACATCTCTGCCCCCACACCGTCCGTACGACTGTGCCATTGATCTCCTCCCTGGGACTGCTCCACCCAAAGGTCACCTCTACTCACTATCCCCTCCTGAAAGAAAAACTATGGAGGATTACATCAGGGACTCCCTGGCAGCTGGACTCATCCGCCCGTCTTCCTCTCCTGCTGGTGCCGGGTTCTTCTTTGTGGGAAAGAAAGATGGTTCTCTTCGCCCCTGCATTGATTATCGAGGTCTGAATGATGTCACAGTGAAGAACCGGTACCCTCTGCCTTTACTCACCTCTGCTTTTGAATTGCTCCAGGGATCCACTATTTTCACCAAACTGGACCTTAGAAATGCTTACCACCTAGTGCGAGTAAGGGAGGGTGACGAGTGGAAGACAGCATTCAACACCCACACCGGCCATTATGAGTACCTGGTAATGCCATTTGGCCTCACCAACGCCCCAGCGGTATTCCAGGCGCTGGTGAATGATGTGCTGCGGGACATGCTGAATAAATTCGTCTTCGTGTACCTGGACGACATCTTAATTTTCTCCAGAACTCTGTCCGAACACACCCGTCATGTCCAGCTGGTTCTTCGACGGCTCCTGGAGAACTCTCTCTATGTCAAGGCGGAGAAATGCGAGTTCCATGCTCAGACTGTGTCATTCCTGGGATACATCGTCGCTGAAGGCAATATCCAGATGGACCCCGCAAAGGTCTCGGCAGTTACCTCCTGGCCAGTTCCGGGGAATAGGAAGAAGCTGCAGCAATTCCTCGGTTTTGCCAATTTCTACCGGAAATTCATCCGGAACTACAGCTCCGTCGCCGCTCCCCTCACAGCTCTGACCAGCATCAAACACCCCTTTTCCTGGACCCCAGAGGCCAACACAGCCTTTCATACCCTCAAGGCCCGGTTCACCACTGCCCCCATCCTCCAGATGCCGGATTCAGACCGGCAGTTCGTTGTCGAGGTGGATGCCTCAGACGTGGGAGTCGGGGCCATACTCTCTCAACGGGCAGAGGAGGACAACAAGTTGCACCCCTGTGCATTTTTCTCTCGCCGGCTTTCACCTGCAGAGCGCAATTATGATGTTGGAAACCGTGAGCTGTTGGCTGTCAAGCTTGCCCTGGAGGAGTGGCGTCACTGGCTGGAGGGGTCCACAGTTCCGTTCCTGGTCTGGACCGATCACAAAAACCTCGAATACATCCGCAATGCCAAACGTCTTAACCCCAGACAGTCCCGCTGGGCCTTGTTTTTCACCAGATTCAACTTCACCCTGTCATACCGCCCAGGTTCTCGGAACACCAAGCCGGACGCTCTCTCCCGTCAGTTTCATAAGGATGACGCCCCTTCCCAGGAACCTGCATCAATTCTGCCCGATCCCTGCGTCGTAGCTGCCCTGACCTGGGATATCGAGGAGGAAATTCAAGAGGCCCTCCGTGACCATCCCAGTCCCAGTGCATGCCCAGACGGTCGTCTCTTCGTCCCAGATAATTTGAGGTCCCGGGTCATACAGTGGGGACACAACTCCCGCCTTGCCTGCCACCCGGGCTCCGCCCGCACCTGCCATCTCCTTGCCCAGCGCTTTTGGTGGTCGTCTTTGAGAAGGGATGTCCGAGAATTCGTCCGTGCCTGCCCCACCTGCAATCAGAACAAGTCCTCCACTCGGCCCCCCGCTGGTTTACTCCAGCCCTTGCCTGTGCCCACACGACCCTGGTCCCACGTCTCCTTGGACTTTGTAACTGGCCTCCCACCATCAGGTGGGATGACTGTCATTCTCACTGTGGTTGACCGGTTTAGCAAGATGGCACACTTCATTCCCCTCCCTAAACTGCCATCTGCCAGAGAGACTGCCCAGGCTGTTCTTGATCATGTCTTCCGTCTACACGGGCTGCCCAGGGATGTTGTCTCTGACCGAGGCCCGCAATTTACCTCTACATTCTGGAAGGAGTTCTGCCGTCTTCTAGGGGCCACAGTGAGTCTCACCTCTGGGTTCCACCCCCAGTCCAATGGTCAATCCGAGCGGGCAAACCAGGAGCTGGAGAAGGCGCTGCGGTGCATGGTTTCTCGCAAACCCCAGGCTTGGGCACAACAACTGATGTGGATAGAGTATGCTCACAACTCCCTCACCTGTTCTGCCACTGGTATGTCACCTTTCCAGTGTGTGTATGGCTACCAGCCCCCCCTGTTCCCCAGCCAGGAAGGAGATGTGTCCTGCCCGTCTGCCCTCGCCTATGCCCGCCGTTGCCGTCGTACCTGGTCACAAGCTCGTGCCACGCTACTCAAGTCAGCTGTCAGCTATGCCACTGGGGCTAACCGCCGAAGATCGCCGGCACCCGCCTACCGTGTTGGCCAGAAGGTGTGGCTGTCAGCCAAGGATCTCCCACTGCGGGTGGAATCGCGTAAACTGGCACCTCGATTCCTCGGCCCGTTCCCTATCCAGAGGGTCATCAGCCCAACCGCAGTCCGGCTCCAGTTGCCAACCTCCATGAGGGTGCACCCTACTTTCCATGTTTCGAAAGTCAAGCCGACGCATGAAAGCCCGCTGGTCCCCGTGCCGCTTCCTCCTCCTCCTCCTCGCCTCGTTGACGGTGGGCTGGTGTACACCGTTCGACGCCTGCTTCGGTCCAGACGGCGAGGTAGGGGCCTCCAGTATCTCGTCGACTGGGAGGGCTATGGACCTGAGGAGAGAACCTGGGTGCCAGCCAGTCGGATTGTGGACCGGACACTCATCGCCGACTTCCACCGTCTGCATCCTGATCAACCTGCAATCCGTAGGGGCCGCCCCAGAGGGGTCCCTAACCGTCCTGCCCGCCCGGCTTCCTGTCATGTGCCTGACCCTGACCCTGTCTCGGTACCTGTCTCGTCTTCTGTCCACGACCCTCCAGCTCCCTCCGAGGATGAGGATGTTCACTCGGACCGCTCGGAGGAATTCTAGCCCTCCACCGGCTCCCCTCCGCCCTCCCGACGTGGTGTCACTCTTGGGGACTTCTGGGGCCGTCCCTTAGGGGGGGGGGTTCTGTCATGAGCTCTCTCTCTGCCTGGTAACACGTGCTGATTGAAGTCTGATGACCTCCACCTGTTCCTGCTCTGCTCTGCCTCACCCTCGTTACCTACCAGCTGCACTGCATTCACCACTCATCATGCCCTCTATATAAAGCCTTGCTTTTCAGTCCACACTTGTCAGATCGTCTGCAACCAGCACCAGTTACCTGCCTGTTTATTGAAAACGCCTCTGACTCTTTGCCTGTGATCCCGGACCCGCTCGACTACTTCTGTGTTCTCCAGCCCCGGTAATCTTGACCTGCCTTCCGTCCCTCTTCTACGAATACCGCCTAGTCCTTGACTGTACTGCTGCTTCGTTTCAATTGCTGTTGTGTGTGTGTTTCCCCCAGGACTTCCCGGATCATCCAGCTCCTGCCTTCGCTGTTCGGCTACTGGGGGAACACACACACGCAGACTCTTGGAACTCCTGTACCCCCCCCGGAACCCCTGGAACCCCCAACCCTTAAATAAACTTTTGAACGTGACGCAATTGTGGTCCTCGTCCTGTTTGGTGTCTGACACACACACACATTTAATAACAGCAGAAAAAGTAATTAAAAGTATATAATATAAAAAACACAACTAAGCAATAAGGACTGTAGAAGATAAAGAATATACTAAATATACAAAATACAAATTATACTAAATAAAACTTGATTAAAATCAATTCTAAAAAACAGTATCCACATAGTGGGTGAATAATCAATCAGGTGCGCTTGCAATGACTGAAGCAGGGACTGAGCCTGTGGTTCACAGTGCATAAGGTAAGGTAAGATGCTCTGTGTGAATGTGTCATGGTGATGGTGCAAATGGGTAAGTCAAGAATAAAGTCTATATATTTATATATAAATAACTATATTAAGAAAGATATGTGGCATGGAGGGAGGGGTTGTGCATATGTGCTAATACAGCACGCAAACAGTGAGGCAGAAGACAAATGTAAAGTGACTAGTGGACAGACAGTTCAAGACATTGGAGGTGGTGAAGAGGCAGAAAGACTATGCAGAGAAGTCTATTTTCCTCTTCCTTTAAGTAATGCATTAAACAGTTCAATGGCCCTGGGGATGAATGACTTCCTCAGTCTGTCTGTTGTGCAAGGCAGTGAGCGAAGTCTCTAGCTGATCAGGCTCTTCTGCTTAACAATAGTGCTGTGGAGTGGATGACACTCATTGTCCAAGATGTTGATCAGTTTGTTCAGGGTCCTTTTGTCAGATATTGAAGTGATGCACTCCAGTTCAGCTCCCACTACAGAGCCAGCTTTCTTTACCAGCCTGTCAAGTCGCCCCGCATCCTTCTTCTTTGTGCTTCCTCCCCAACATACCACTGCATAGAAGAGGACGCTGGCAACAACAGACTGGTAGAACATCCTGAGGAGCTTGCTACACACATTTAAGGAGCGCAGCTTCCTCAGGAAGTACAGCCTGCTCTGCCCTTTCTTGTAGAGTGCGTCAGTGTTGGCTGACCAGTCCAGTTTATTGTCTAGGTGGAGACCCAGGTACTTGTAGGGTACCACCTCGACATTGACCCCATCAATGGAGACTGGTAGCAGAGTGGTCTTAGATCTGCGGAAATCCACCACCATCTCCTTGGTCTTTGAAGTGTGAGTTGGAGATGATTGAGTTTGCACCACTGCACAAAGTCCTCCACCAGGCTCCTATACTCCTCCTCCTGCCCGTTCCTGATACACCCCACAATTGCAGTGTCGTCAGAAAACTTCTGCATGTGGCATGACTCAGTGTTGTAGCGGAAGTCAGATGTGTACAAGGTGAACAGGACTGGAGAGAGCACAGTTCCCTGTGGCGCTCCGGTGCTGCTGATCACAGTGTCAGAGAGACAGTTCTTCAGTGTGACGAACTGTGGTCGCTCCGTCAGGTAATCTGTGATCCAGGTTACCAGGTGAGCGTCCACACCCATCTGCAAGAGCTTGTCTCCCAGTCTGAGGGGTTGGATGGTGTTAAAAGTACTTGAGAAATCAAAGAACATGATTCTCACAGCACTTTTCCCCTTGTCCAGGTGAGAATGTGTCCTGTGTAGAAGATAAGTGATGGCATCGTCCATGCCCACTTTCTCCTGGTATGCAAACTGTAACGGATCTAGTGCATGGCGTACCTGGGGTCTGAGCATACCTAAGACGAGTCGCTCCATTGTCTTAGAGCGACAGGTCTATAGTCATTAAGCTCACTAGGATGTGGCTTTTTAGGGACAGGGGTGAGACATGATGTCTTCCACAGTGTTGGAACTTGTCCAAGGCGTAGACTCAGATTAAAGATGTGCTTCAGTGGCTCCCCCAGCTCAGCAGCACAGGCCTTGAGTAGCCTTGGACACAGTCTGTCAGGCCCTGCTGCCTTAGCCGTGTGCAGTTTCTTTAGTTTAGCGCTCACTTTAGTTGCTGTGATGATGGGGGGTGTAAGGGGAGGGGAGGGGTGCATCTGGGATCTGTGTGTCTGATGGCTGTTGACTGAGGTCGTTGTCGCCTCCTTGTTCGTGATCACCGTGTGGGGGAGTGTTGCACTGGTATTGAGGGGGTGTGGGGGTGGGGGCTGGGGGATGGCCACCTCTTTGATGTCCCTGTCAAGGCTGCCAGAGTTGTGGACGCCTCCACAGGCACAGGCAAGGAGGCGTCAGGCGGGGGCAGGGCGTGAGGTGATGGTGATGGTGAAGGTGATGGTTTAGGTTGTTGGGTGTCACCGGGATGCAGAGCTGGAGAGGCTGGAAGGTGGGGGTAGGGCAGGCACGCAAACAAGAGCAGTGTCTGAGTCTGCAGGGGGTGGTGGACAGACCACTCCCATTGGAGATGGACACTATGGACATAATTCACCATACTATATCTCGTTCTGTGCATACTGTATTATCTCGTTCTGTGCTTACTGCATTATCTCGTTCTGCTTTAGGGATGCTGTCTCTTTAAGGACACGCTGCTGGTTTGTTGTAATCACGGGCAGCGGCATGTTTGTTTCATATCGTTTTTAATATGATTGAATAAACGACACGCAGTTGCGTTGTCAACGTGAGACTCTTTCTCCACTCCGTTTATTGTAATCCTACAACATACTGATTATATCGCAACATTGCATGTAGGCTATGTGATTGCTCAAAATGTTTTTTAAAGTACAGAACGAATTCTAACACATTTACGAAGTGGCTATAGGTAGATGCACCAAATGTGATGGAAAGTTTAAGAGTGATGCTTGGGTCATCCTGCGGTCAGAAACACGAAAAACCTTATATTTTCCATTATCTTCCAAGATCTATCTTGAGATCTGTTAGGCCTACTGAAATTGTTATGCAACAGTGTCTAAAAACCCTACTGGTTGAGATTAATGCTCAGTTGGCGTTGCAGGAGTGGTGGTAAATGTATCGTGGCACTTGGTGCAACGGTGTCTGAGTGTGGAAAATCCTTTTTCATTGCGCAGTTTGCGCACACAATCAACAGTAGCATAGTTGACACACGTGTCAGTCCGTGTCATGTTTCATTTTGAGTAGGCTAGGTGAGTAAGGCCTGCCCTTGATGCCGACACTGACAGTGATGCACCATTAGAGGTGAAAATCCGACAAGGATTTCACCTCTAATGGTGCATGGTGAAAGGAGAAATCCGACGAGTTTTCACATAGATCCCAGTTTCTCGAGGTAACTGAGTACTGTCGGTATGACATAAAACAACAAAAAAAAATGTTTTAGCTTTACCTAGCACGAGTTGCTACAGTCAGCTAATGCAGCCAGGTATCTATGTAAAAACTCACCGGATTCTTTTCTCTTGTGGATTCTTTAAGTCCACATTCAAAGATGAACAGGGTGAGAAAGGACAGACATATAAAGCCCTATTTTAGTGAACGCATAGTCTGAAGCGCAATGCACATGAACGTTTAGGGTGTGTCTGAATGCACTTTGGTATTTTGACAGCTGGAAGAAAATGGTCTCTGCTCCAGGCGCACGGTTCAAAGTGGTTGTTCTTATGTTTCTTAATTAATCATGGGTGTGTTTTGGGTGTAACATCCATTAAAACAATGAGAGTGACATCTGCCATTCATTTTAAGAGCAAGGAACGCAAAATGAAACAGCGTAGGTATCTCCATGACCTCAGTAACTAGAATTTGACCGCTCATGTGTATGTTCGTACATGCGTGCTGTGTGACGCAGGTATCAATGGAAACTTGAGAATGAGATGGAGTTTCATTGTAGCTTGAACTTGATTTGTAATCAAGTGGAATGGATTTGACATGGGCATCGGAGCTATTATACGAACAGTTTTAAAACAGCACTAATATTTTGCATGGTAAAGGGGGGGGGGGGTTCAAACTAACAATTATAAATAAAAAATATGCACAAATATGTGATCGATTCCTCATCCATGCGTCAAAGGCAATGTCCATATGCTGACTGACAATGCAAACATTGAAAGTTAAGGGCTTCTGTAGTACTACGGCTTTTCCCCTGCACTGACATAGGGGTTTCCGATCCCACTTTAAGTGTACTGACGGGAGTGGGTGGGGCATCATGACGTAGCAGTTGGATGTGGGTGTCCAACCCTCCTTCCTCCAGATCGCAGCCAGAGGCTTCTCGGACGATCAGCCCTGCCACCAAAAGACCAGCTGAATCAGGTAAGTGGCACACTTTAGTATCAGGCTTCAAAAAGGTGCCATCTGGTAGCCTGATCCCTGAGAGGGATTGTTAGGCTTCATTTACATGTCAGTTAAACGTGACCCAATTCCAATTTTTGCTCATATGGGGCACAGTTCAGATCTGCATCATGAATGTGTAAACAGGAAAAAAGCACATGGAGTCTGATATTTTCAGACTGGTTTCAGGCCTCCTTCATCTGTGGAATAAATCAGATAGGAATTGTATATGTGCCAATGCGACTGTCAACATTTTGACCTCGCACACTGTTGAAAATGAAATTAAAATGAAAATGGAGACAGAAAAGTTGCAGTAAGGACTACACTTTTTATTCCGCCTTGAAATAAAACTGGTAGCCTATTTTGCAGATTTCTCAAGATGCTTCAGAAATAAAAGGCAACAACATGCCACTGAAATAGCCTAATAATGCAAGTTTGTGTTTGCAGTGCCGTCTGTATGTTTGCTTTCATTTTGATGATCAAAATCCTTCTTCTGGTGCACTTGCGGGTTGTCTCAAATCAGTGAAATCTGATATGGACCACTTTGAAATGTAGATGTAAACAGGAAATCCAAGAAAATCAGATATAGGCAAAAAATCTGAAAATCGGGCCAGTGTAAACGAGGTGATTTAAGACCATTCAGGGTGCTAGAGCCATATGGTCTCAAATCTCAAATGGTCGAATGGTCTCAAATCACTTTGCTTGGATAGATCTTCACTTAGATTTGTACTGAGGTTCCATCTTTTTTTGCTTCCAATATGTTGTGTGTACAAAAGACCCATTAGCACCAGAAATCTCTGTGGAACCCTATTGCATATTTGAGTGTCAGATACATGTCAGATCATAGACTGTATATACAGTCTATGTGTCAGATTCATTGCACATCTAGGGAGCGCTATTGTATATTTACATAAAGGATCTACAAAAATAATGGGCCTAAGTTGTAGACCACCCACATGCCTTAATCTGAACAAACTCTGATGAATATTCTTAATCGACTATAGCCCTATTGATTATACTCTTGATATCTTGAAAATAAGTTTCTACCAGTTGGCATCTTAAAATAGTATTACAACAACCCAGGGAACAAAAGAAATCAGAAAGAAGGGAGAGTGCTAATGGGTGACATTGTGACTTGTTTACATGTATGAACGTTAAAGTCATACAATGATCATACATCATTTTTTGACTTGATTTAGATATAAAGTAAGTAGATATGTGAAGTTTATATGATTGTATGACTTCTAGTATCTCAAGATCATCTCAAGAACAGCTTAAGCTAAAGCTCAAGATCAGCTTAGGCAAAACGCTCGTTTACATGCTCTTAGAAAAAAAATTGAATTATTGTGCTAGTCTGGCAAAAACTGGACTTTTAAAATACATGAAAACATGTATTGTGTATGTATAGTCTGACTGAAATCGTATTAAATCAAATTTCTTAAGGTCTGACGTACTCACAGATAATGCAGTTGGCAGTGAAATTACTCCTTGGATCCAATTGCAAGTGTTCAATTGGGCCCAAATTGGCCTCGGCGCTCTGTGCATGTTTCACAATTCTCTTCCTGGCTTTGACCCGGAAGTAATAGAAGAAATGGTGGCATGGTACCTTCGGATTAGACCATAACCACAAGGGATGGCATCTCATTTGTAAAGCAAGTAAAGTGTACAGGACGTATGAAATGTCGGGACATAGTTGGCCAAGTCCAACAAGGGAGAGGTGGCCTCGGCTGTGGAAAGAGCAAGCCATCCTGTACAAGGCAGTGAGGTGTCAATGTTGAGGAGGTGTGCTAGCAGGAGCAGGCATGAAGGTGTGCAAAAGCCGTCTCCCAGGTCAAGGAGCCCTTGACCCCTCCATGTCTCTTCTTTACACAAGGCCCTTACACCTGGCGCCATCTTGTCCATCATCCTGTGCTGCACTTGCAGCATGGCTGGGAAGCTGAGGTTTTCCTAGCCGAAAATGGCTGCAGAGGCTTTTTAGGCAAGTCAACCACCAGGCTGCTTACAGACATGGTAAGCTGAGGCCAAGGCATCTTTAGTGTTGCTGAGCGGGCAGGGCAGAGGACGATCTGTTGTCTAATCTGCAAGACCTTTGTTATGGTTACGCCTGTCTTCCATACATTGGCGTTTTCGAGTCCCTGAAATGGAGCAGGTTGGAAACGATGTTGGCTGTCTTTTAGTTGGAAAACTCCAATTTCATGTTTTAATGTTGATAAGAAAATATGCAAACATTTCAAAACGATGACGTAAAGGCACACAATCTCTTCCTGTTTCCTTTCCTGATTCCTATCAACTATGTAATTATCCATGATTACGGACACTACATGGATAACGAATCAAACGATTTGGTCACCTTGCAGTTTGTGCCGGCAGATGTTTTACAGTTAAATTCTATATTCTATAATGCAACCGCTGCCTACATATGCAGGTGGCAAACTATTATGTGAGTTTTCAGAGTGCTTATTGGACAGAGACTGTTTTAGATTGGTTTAGATTTAAAACGAAAACGAAATATTGTGGATGCAGCCTCAGTGGCCCTGGATTAATAGGAGTGATAACCCCATCAACAACAGGGCTAGAAGAGGTGGAAACAGATGGTAGCACATCATCCCACCCCCTAATTGTGGGCACCTACATGAAGGCTGTGACCATTGAAATATCATCCTCATTCCCACTAACAATATCATGCTAGGAATGTGCAATATGCAAGGGACTGTAACAGTCCTAAACAGAACCAACACATTGGAAGCTAATAGTACAATGAAATCTATCCTGTATGAATGGACTTGGAAATTGATAAACATTATGAATACCACCAATGGTAACAAGAGTATTAAGCATTGGACGTAGTGGCATAATGAGCCAACACTGGGCCCCAATGCTTAATTGTCAAGGCGGGCCACCCGCCCACCTCCCTAACCAGAGTGTAGTAATGTAACAGAAAGCAAACAGCATGCAGCTAAGATAACCACCAACAGTGGAATGCACTGAAGAACTGACAGTGGACATTACAGGCAGCAGGCTACCCTCTATATTATTTTGGGTGCTTATTTTGATATTTGCTTTTGAAAAACACTTGTTTGTTTGTACTTGAACTCCATAACTCAGTGTTCAACTCAGGTACAACCTTGGCTCCAATTACCGTCTGTTATGCATACAGTACCATGTTCTTAATTACCATAGCTCAGAAGGCCCAGTGCCCACCTTTTTGAACATCAAACCAAAATACATTATATCCTCATAAAAAAAAAGAGAAAATAAGTCGACTATGAATTCATGCCTTATGTTATTATGCTATTTATTTGTAACACCATCAAGCAGATACCATTACACCCTTAGGTTGTGTTTCAAGACTGTTGTCGTGCCGGTCACTGATATTTCGACAGTGAAGTGTTGAGGTAAATTTGGCCTTAGTAAGGGCATGCACTTCTATGTGTAACTGCAGTCATTCCCTTTGATGTCTCAAGTGTACACCTGTTTGAGTCTAGTTGCAACTCTCATGGAAGTGCTCATTGGCCCCCTGCACAGTCCTGGGGCCCTATGCAGTCACATAATGTGCTTACCGTTAGTTATACTTATGATGAAGCCATAGTATTTATTCCAGAACACACGGTAACAAAGCTATTATCATAATGTGTTGGTGTTAAAAAAAATTAGAGCTTAAATGCAGTACTTGAAATACTAGCTTGAAATTCTGCAAGAAGTTCCAAAACTATAGTAGATTTCAGTTGAGATTACTAAAGCTATCTTGGTAACCAAAGTACTTGACAACCTGCAAGTTGGGTTCAGGTTCGTCATGGACAATTAGCCCTACTATTCGTGAGCGGCCAGTCAGTCACTGATCATGAAAATGACAAATTGGCTAGTAGCCTATTGTTTTGTTCTTCATTTCAATAAAGAAACTGTATTCAGCAATTTGTCATTTATTATTAAAAGACGGAGCATCTTTTACATTACATTACATTACATTACATTTGGCTGACGCTTTTTAACCAAAGCGACTAACAACATGGTAAACAGTAAGTTTTTAGAACAATTCTCACAATTTTAGGACAGTTTAAAAAAAAACATTAGAGTACAGTAAGAATAAGTGCGTCGGTGAGTGCTGTTTTTAACAGTTACTTGTCAGTTTAAAACGGCTGGTGAGTGCTAGGATCAGTAAGACTTGTTGTAAGTGTTGCTATGAGAGTAGATGTTCTCTAAAGAGCTGGGTCTTCAGGAGTTTTTTGAAAGTGGAAAAGGATGTCCCTGCCCTTGTAGGAACTGGCAGTGTGTTCCACCAACGAGGAACAACAGATGAGAAAAGTTTGGTTTGGCTTGAGCGTACCGGTGGTAGAGCTAGACGTCGTTCGTCAGAGGAGCGCAGCGGTCTGGAGGTAGTGTAAGTCTGTATGAGGGCATTCAAGTAGGTGGGAGCAGAACCGGAGACTACTTTGTAGGCAAGCGTTAGAGACTTGAATTTGATGCGGGCCGCCATAGGTAGCCAGTGTAGCTGGATGAGCAGCGGGGTAACATGTGCCCTTTTGGGTTGGTTGTAGACCAGGCGCGCCGCCGCGTTCTGGATCATCTGAAGTGGTTTCACTGCGCAGGCTGGGAGACCTGTCAGGAGGGCATTGCAGTAGTCGAGTCGTGAGATGACTATTGCCTGAACCAGAAGTTGGGTAGCATCTTGAGTCAAGTAAGTCCTGATTTTCCGTATGTTGTAGAGTGCAAAACGGCATGACCGGGCGACTGAGGCAACATGATCTGAGAAGTTTAGTTGGTTGTCAAGAACAACTCCTAGATTTCTTGCAGTCCTGGTCGGTGAAACAGACAGGGAGTCAAATTTGATGTTGATGTCGTGGTGTATGGTAGGTTTAGCTGGGATGACCAGCAGTTCAGTCTTTGAGAGGTTCAGCTGGAGGTGGTGTGCCTTCATCCATGTAGCTATGTCTGAAAGGCAATCCGAGATCCGTGCTGAAACCAGGGGGTCGTCAGGTGGAAAGGACAGATAGAGCTGTGTGTCGTCTGCATAGCAGTGGTATGAGAAGCCGTGCGAACGGATAATCTGTCCCAAGGAGGTGGTGTAGATAGCAAAGAGGAGGGGGCCCAGCACTGAGCCCTGGGGGACCCCTGTGGTGAGATGGTGAGGTGCGGATAGCTGACCAAGCCATGATACGTTAAACGAGCGTCCTGTGAGGTAGGATTCAAACCAGGAGAGAGCAGAACCGGAGATTCCCATGTCAGCGAGTATAGAGAGAAGGATACGGTGATTAACCGTGTCAAAGGCAGCCGATAAGTCAAGCAGAATGAGTACTGATGACCGAGCGGTCGCCCTGGCTTCTTTTAAGGCTTCTGTTACAGACAGCAGAGCCGTTTCGGTAGAGTGGCCGCTTTTGAACCCAGACTGATTTGGATCCAGAAGGTTGTTCTGTGAAAGGAAGTCAGAGACCTGTTTGGAGACTGCTCATTCAATGCCTTTGGATAGGAAAGGCAGTAGTGAGACAGGGCGGTAGTTCTCGACTTGAGCAGGGTTGAGAGAAGCTTTCTTAAGTAACGGTGTTACCCGGGCCATTTTGAACGCTGTTGGAAATGTGCCGGAGGTTAGCGAGGCATTGATCACATGTGTGATAGCTGGAGCGATGGTCGGGCTGATGGACTGAAGTAGGCTCGTAGGTATAGGGTCCAGCGAGCATGTGGTAGGACGGCTGCATGTCAGGAGTCTGGACACTTCACTCTCGGAGAGAGGCATGAATGCTGAAAAAGATGTTCCAGCAGTCCCTAGAGGTTGTAGGAGTGCGGTATCTGAGTCAGATGCGTTGAGTGGGCATGTAGAGAATTGACTGCTGATTGCCGCCACTTTGTTTGTAAAAAATGAGGCGAGGGTATCTGCAGTAAGGCTGGATGGAGGAGGAGGCAGCTGAGGGTTGAGTAGCGATTTGAAGGTTGAGAAAAGTTGTCGAGTGTCTGTAGCGCTGTTGATTTTGTCATTGTAGAAAGCAGTCTTAGCAGCAGTGATGCTGGCTGAGAAGGAGGTCAGGAGTGTCTGGTAGTTTTTGAGGTCGTCAGCTAGTTTGGATTTGTGCCATTTCCTCTCCGCGGCTCTGAGTTTGGTGCGCTGCGATCGGAGGGTATCATTTAGCCATGGATGAGAATGTTTAGATCGAGCTGGCCTTGTGGTAAGAGGGCACAGTTCGTCTAGACACGAGGTCAGTGTGGAGCAGAGCGAGTCAGTGGCTTCATTAACCTCCAGAGAGGAGAAGGTGTTGAGTGGAGGTAGACCGGAGGCAACCACAGAGGAGAAGTGCGTTGGAGACAGGTTCCGGATGTTGCGGCGGAACGTGACCATCGGCTGAGGAGCCGGAGGCTGTTCTGACAGGCTGACGTTGAACTGGATGAAGAAGTGGTCAGAAAGATGGAGAGGCGTCACCATGAGGGTGTCTGTGCTGCAGTTCCGAGTGAAGATCAAGTCAAGCTCTTTGCCAGCTTTGTGAGTCGGTGGGCTTTGAACCAGTTCGAGGTCAAAGGAGTGGACCAGGGCCAAAAAGTCCGCTGAGCCTGGGGCGTCTAAGTGGATGTTCATATCACCGAGAACAAGAAGCGGACAGTCATGCTCAGGGATGGAGGATAGCAGAGTGTCAAGTTCGTCAATAAAGTCGCGTAGTTGGCCTGGAGGGCGGTAGATGACCAGCACGTAGAGTTTTGCTGGGGCGATCACTGTGATGGCATGGAATTCGAATGAGACATATTTGTTTGAAGGCAGTAGCGGGGTGAATTTCCATTTGTTGGAGATCAGCAGGCCCGTCCCGCCCCCTCGTCCAGATAGGCGAGGGGTGTGGGATAGTGTAAGGTTAGTGGAGAGTGCAGCCGGGGTGGCAGTGTTCTCTGGTTTGATCCAAGTCTCAGTGAGAGCAAGGAGTTCCAATGACAGGTGGTTGGCATAGCCAGCTATGAAGTCGGTTTTGTTGACTGCAGATTGACAGTTCCACAAGCCCATGGAGAAGGAGGCTTCTGTAGGTGAGGACCGTTTAAGTTCCTGGAGGTTAAGGCGATGTCTGCCCCTTTTGGCATGATGCCGTTTTCTGCGATGGCCGGTGATAACAGATATGGTGGAACGGCACATTTTTGCCTTTGTCGGTGCCTGTGCTCGGTGAACTTGCACAGGTAAACTTGCTTGTCTTGACCGTGTCCGTCTTAACCGTGGCTGGCTAAACCGAGGGCTGCCGCTTATGCTGCCGCTTCAGCAGACGCCACTATTTTTATTCTGCTAGGAATTGCATGCAGCTGTCCTCCTGTCTCACTAATGATGCATCAGCGTACACCGCCCTCTGACGTTCGCACAGCTTAGATTGTTCAAAAGGGTGTTAATTACTGTCAACTGAAAGTCCGCTCGCTCACACCGACCGAAACTCACAGTTTCAAGTAGCCTCCTCCCTCAGCTGTTCCCAAACGCCCAGAGTCCAATTCTAACAATTGGAGAGGATTTGGCCAGTAGTAGCCTATGTGTTCTTGCTTTCTCTCTCCCAACTCACTGCAGTTGTTGTCTGATTACCTGAGAGGTGCTCCGATATTATAAGGAGCTAGTCACGTCTGATCCCGCCCTCTGACGTTCGCACAGCTTAGATTGTTCAAAAGGGTGTTAATTACTGTCAACTGAAAGTCCGCTCGCTCACACCGACCGAAACTCACAGTTTCAAGTAGCCTCCTCCCTCAGCTGTTCCCAAACGCCCAGAGTCCAATTCTAACAATTGGAGAGGATTTGGCCAGTAGTAGCCTATGTGTTCTTGCTTTCTCTCTCCCAACTCACTGCAGTTGTTGTCTGATTACCTGAGAGGTGCTCCGATATTATAAGGAGCTAGTCACGTCTGATCCCGCCCTCTGACGTTCGCACAGCTTAGATTGTTCAAAAGGGTGTTAATTACTGTCAACTGAAAGTCCGCTCGCTCACACCGACCGAAACTCACAGTTTCAAGTAGCCTCCTCCCTCAGCTGTTCCCAAACGCCCAGAGTCCAATTCTAACAATTGGAGAGGATTTGGCCAGTAGTAGCCTATGTGTTCTTGCTTTCTCTCTCCCAACTCACTGCAGTTGTTGTCTGATTACCTGAGAGGTGCTCCGATATTATAAGGAGCTAGTCACGTCTGATCCCGCCCTCTGACGTTCGCACAGCTTAGATTGTTCAAAAGGGTGTTAATTACTGTCAACTGAAAGTCCGCTCGCTCACACCGACCGAAACTCACAGTTTCAAGTAGCCTCCTCCCTCAGCTGTTCCCAAACGCCCAGAGTCCAATTCTAACAATTGGAGAGGATTTGGCCAGTAGTAGCCTATGTGTTCTTGCTTTCTCTCTCCCAACTCACTGCAGTTGTTGTCTTACATGCGACTTCACTGTATGATCTCCATGCTAAATTTAATCTGTAATAACAGTAATTACTCATTAATAGAACCGGTACTGACACCTTGTAGTAAGACGTGGAATACAGATATCACCACATCCCCATTTCTCTGGAGCATAAAAACTAAACGCATCACAAGTGTCAGTGTTTACCTTAGACAACTTTTTCATTAAACTGCATGGACTACTTATCTTATCATTGGTAGTAGCAACAAACATCATAACTCATTCTTAGTATCTTACTGCGAGACACAATAGCAAATTAATTACTGTAACTAAACTTAAACATTAATGCCATAACACACAACACATTAACTCTTCAACTTTTCTTTTTCTTTCTTTTTTTTTTACAGGTCAAGTCTCTCAGGTTTCTTGATAGGTCTTGTGGATCTTCTTATCAGCGTTTCACCTGGAAGAGATGTATTGGTTAGATTATCAGTGTGTGTGTCTGTGTTGCAGTGTGCATTATGTGTGGAGATTGACTCGGACTCAGCTTGGGTTTGACTGAGCTCTTGGTTTGGAACAGTCTCTGATGTTGCTGGTGTTTTCAAGAGACTGTGCCGGTTTCGCCTGATGATCTGTCCTTCTGGTGTTCTCACGGTGTAGGACTGTGGAGCGACCTCTTGAAGAACAGTGGCTTTCGTCGTCCATCCTTCAGGACTTTCAATCCTGATTGCGTCGTCCCTGGACAGTGGTGGAAGCGGCTTTGCTGTTCTGTCATAGAAAGTCTTTTGTTTCATTTTCTGATGTTTCAGCTTTTGTTCCAGCTTTGGGTATTTCTTTGGCTTTGCACAGGTTGGAAGTGTTGTTCGGAGCTTTCTCTTCATCAGCAGCTCAGCAGGTGACAGTCCGCATTCCAGAGGTGATGCTCTGTAGCTCAGTAGAGCCAGGTAAGGATCGGAGTCACTGTCCGCAGCCTTTTTCAACAGCTGCTTCAGGTTGTGAACGCCTTACAGTGGGCTAGATGTGACATGCTTGAAATCATAGACTTTTGCGAAGTCTTGCCACTCTTTGCTTGTACTTGAGAGTAATGCCATCTCAGGGTAATTTGAGAAATAGTCAATTACTACTAAGTAGTCCTTTCCTTTCAGGTGGAACAAGTCCATTCCTACTTTGTGCCATGGTGTTGTCACATCAGCTACAGTCATTGGCTCTTTTGTTTGTTTGTTTCTGTATTTCTGGCATGTCTCGCATCTGCTTATCATGTTGTCAATGTCTTTGTTTGTCCAAAATAGGCCAAAATACTGTGTCTCTTGCCCTTCTTTTACATTTTTCAACACCTAAGTGTCCTTCATGTATTCTCTGCAGTAGCTCTTGTCTAAGTGTACGTGGGATGACCATTCTGTTTTGTTTTAACAACAGTCCATTAACTACACTCAGCTCACCTCTGACATGGTAGAACTGTGGACAGGATCCTGCAGCCCATCCATTCCGCATGTTCTCCATCACGCGCTGTAGCTCTGGGTCTCTCGCCGTCTCGTCGTTGATGATCTGCCAGGTCTTGGCGTCGGACACAGGAAGTGTTGCAGACACCGTGTTGTCGTGCACCTGGACATCTTCTTCAGTCGTGCTCGCACAACCCTTGACAGGAGCTCTTGACAGTGCATCAGCGAGAATGAGGTGTTTGCCTGGTGTGTAGATGAGTTCAATGTCATACCTCTGCATCTTCATCATCATGCGCTGTATCCGTGGTGACATTTCATTCAGGTTCTTTTTCATTATTGCAACGAGTGGACGATGGTCAGTCTCAACCGTGAAGGTGGGTAGGCCGTATACATAGCTGTGAAACTTTTCAAGGCCAAACACTAATCCGAGACACTCTTTCTCAATTTGTGCATATCTGCACTCAGTCTCTGTCATAGACCTAGATGCATATGCTACAGGTTTCCAGTGCTCACCTTCAGCTTGTAGTAGTACTGCACCGATTCCATCTTTCGAAGCATCTGTAGACACCTTGATTCTTTTGGTTGGGTCGAAGAATGTCAGCACAGGTGTGGCAGTGAGTGCATCTTTGAGCTTTTAGCCACTCGCGCTCATGGTTGACTGTCCAGTCGAAGTTGTTTTCTTTGTGGAGGAGCTCACGCAGGTAAGTTGTTTTTGCTGAGAGATTGGGTATGAATTTCCCGATGAAGTTTACCATTCCCATGATGCGTAGGACACCTGGTTTGTCTGTGGGTTTTGGCATGTTCAGTATGGCGTTAATCTTTTCTTCATCTGGCTGTATGCCCTGAGCTGAGAGCATGTCTCCGAGGAACACGATCTCTTGAGCAGCAAACTGGCATTTGTTTTTGTTGAGCTTTAATCCATTCTTCTGTATTCGCTCTAGAACATTCGTCAGTCTCTGATTGTGCTGCTGGATTGTGGACCCCCATATGATAATGTCATCGACATAGGCTCTTACTCCATCCAGGCCTTCGATGATGTGCTCCATTGCCCTATGAAAGATTTCAGAGGCAGATATGATTCCAAAGGGGAAGTGGAAGATTCCAGCCTCAGTTGCCAAAAACCTTGTGACGCATCAAGTTTGGAGAAGTATCTGGTGCCTGCCATCTCGCTGGTGATCTCCTCTCGCTTGGGTATTTGGTAGTGTTCACGCTTGATGTTTTCATTGAGGTCTTTTGGATCCATGCATATCCTCAGCTCTCCATTCTTTTTCTTTACGCAGACCATGGAATTAACCCACTCTGTCGGTTCTTCGATCTTCTTTATAACTCCAAGCGCCGTCATCCGCTCCAGCTCTTTCTTCAAGCTGTCTCCGAGTGCCAGTGGAACTCTTCTTGCGGCATGAACAACTGACTGTGCATTGTCTTTCAGCTGAATTTTGTATGTGAATGGCAGCAGGCCCGTCGCTAGAAGGCAAGCTAACCAAGCAATTGCTTGGGGCCCTGAGCTGGCCAGGGGCCCCAAGACAACGACTGGTTAAGAATAAAATGCAACGACAAACTGTGAGCGCCCCTTTGATAGTCAATGCAGTAAAGTGCAACGACACTGTTACCGGCAATACCGGGATCCCCCTCAAGGGGGGGCTAGTCGCTGACAGCAGCCAGCCAGCCAAGTTTGTGATCTCTGCTGCCGGGAAAATATAAAACCTCGCAGTCATAATGAAGCGGAGTTATGCGTCCGGAAGCCAGAAAAGAAAGAAGAGAAAGGAAGAGGATGACAAGAAAAAACAAGATAGTGGTAAGTGATAAATTACACTGGATAAAATAGCTGTACTTGTCTTGTACAAATGGTGTAATGTCGCAGCAGGAAGGCTAGCCTAGCAAAAACATTTTTTATGTTAACTACCTGCCTGACGGCCCATGCTGCTTGTAACAAACTAGAACAGTTAGCACAACTTTTGTTTCTTCGAACGGACGTAATATGGTTACATACTGTAATATGTTTATTAACGGGATAAGGAAGACGCAGATCTGTTCCAGAATCACTGTTTATCGTATTTAATGAAATAACATTGCTATAGCTTTGTGATAGGTTTTGATGAAGGTGGCATAGCTTCTCTGCTATAGGCTACTAATCGACCGTGATCATCTATTTACCAAATCGGGGTTAGGAAAACCACACGATAAATTCCGTGCATCAAAGCAGACTGGAACATTCATGTTTAGCAGTATTCATGCACGCCAGCTGTTTACTGTCTTTAAAGCACGGGGTGCGTCTGTCTAATTCTCAAACAGCAGAATGCTTAAATGCTATGTTAAGATACAAGTAGGCCTGGGTCAATGTATAACATTAGCTTGGGATGTTTTTACAGTAAGCATTGGTAGTTGTGAAAGCAGCTGCATCCCTTCTAAATATCAAAATATGGAAATGCTAACATATCTTTTCTTTCTCCCTCAAGGTGCTTTGCTTAAATTTCTCAGCCCTCAGGCTCTTCCTAAGGATACCTCCACTGATGAAGGTAGAGTGAATTTCTCTCACTGAGCTGTTAATGACCATTTCCAAAATGCTAACAGTGAAATGGTCAAACGTACTTCACAGGTAATCTCAGATTTTTTTTTTCAATTATTTTCCCAGGTACACCATCAACTTCATCCTCCATTCATGAGGAAGAAGCTGACATTGGATTTTATGGTACGGTGGTGTTTTTGCAAATGTTCAAAATGTTCAAAACTAATGCACAGCGTATTTGCACTGTCAACATTTTTTATTTATATAAAGTGTGGGTGAATTTAAACTGTATAGCTATGCTGTGGTTCCTGTAGGCTTTGCGTGCGGTGGGTGGGTGGGGGCCTCAATGTCCATTTTGCTTGGGGTCCCCAAATTCCTTGAAACGGCCCTGAATGGCAGCATATCAAAACCTCTGAAGACGTCGGAGAAGTTCTGCACGATCGCGTCAGCAGAGTCAGGTGAGTCAGTCATGCTGGTGTTGATTCGATACACTCTTTTCACGAGCTCCAGGCTTTCACAAGCTTTGTCCCCTAGCAGTGAATCGAGTTCTTCAGGAACAACTGAGAATAGCAGGTGATGCACTTTATCCTTGACTGTGACTTTCAGCTTGCATGTGCCTAAGCACTCAATGCTCTGTCCATTGTAGTCTTTCAGTGCGAGTGTTTTCTTCTGTATTTTTGGTTTTTCTCTCATTGCCTTCAGGGCTCTACAGTAGCGCTGTCACTTTACGTTCGAAAATCGATTGCACAATCGATTGGACCAAACAACACAAGTTTCGAAAACTAAAATAGGGAATCGATTTTAACCAAATATAAAATAATTCCGAAGTGCAGAAAGCATTGCGAACGCTAAAAAGAAAATTACCACCAATTTTACGCACCGGGAACAGCTGTTTCAATCAGCTGCTATGCTGCTCGTGTTTTGCCAAAAAATGGAGGACAACGCGATCAACCTGTGCGACATGTAGAGAGACGAGTGATGGGCCCTAATAACTTGAGGAGTTCGATGTGGAAGTACTTCGGATTTTTGGTATATCAAACTATGGAGAAGAACAAAGCGGTAGGCTACGCAAACTGTGCAATCGAGTTCTACGTAGGCGAAATTTGTTTGACATTTCTAATCGTAAACACAGACACAGCTAGGTTGAAGCCTGCAGTCATGTCACTGATGTAATGGCAGTCCACTCGGCTTACTGGTTTTCGAGAATGTTGCACTTCTGTTTGTCATTGTGCACGAAACTTCACACCAATAAATCAGAAATATTGCTGGCTTGCGTCTACAAGCGCCCTCTTTACGTTGGTCCTGCAGTTGTTTGTGGATTGGCCTATATTTGGCGTTGAAAATGGAAACGTCTTTAGACATAAAAAATCGATTTTACAATCGATTCAATGAACACTTATGTCTCAAAAATCGAACAGGATTTTTTCACAAAAGTGACAGCCCTACTCTACAGTGCGCCCATTTCACTCACACATGCGAGTAAAAATGATGCCGTGCGAGTGCAAAAAAATATTTAGGCGCACTGGTGCGAATGACTTCTAACTAGGTCAATGTTTGTCTACAAAATACACCGCAACATCGAGAAACATTACTGGTGCAAACCATAGAATCACGTCGCGAATGCAGCATAAAAACTACAACTCCCACCAACGTTAGCAGTTTCGCGTTGTGACACGCTAGTAGTCGCTTCTATCAAGTCCAAGAGCGCGCAGAAAAAGCGGAAAGTTAGACTAGCCAGCCAAGATGCAAAGATGGAAGAAATTAGTTCTTCTATCCACCGAATTCATTGGATATAGGAGGAACAGGATGAGATTCTGAGAATGCAGTGAGAGAAGGAAAGGTAACCTAACATGCCTTTTAGCCCAGTTGATGTATTGGCTGCAATATGCAATATAGCTGTAGCGAACCGGCACAAAAGTAGCCTCCCGTAATACTCCCATTTTATTCAAAGGTAGAACGCTACTGACAACTCCAGGCTTCCACGCATGCTTGTTTGTTTACACCGACTTCAAGCTGAAGTGCAAAACGAAAGTAGGCCTAACGTTTGCCTACTGCCCCTATCAATGCAGATATTTCAAATAAAAACTAAAAGTATAAAACATATATCCTTGATTAGCCTATGTTGGGTTTTGTGGAAGAGAAAATTTACTGTTTTAGTAGTAGTATTAGGCAGTATGCAGTCAGATAGGTCATGGGCATATTTGGTTTAGCTATAGATGGATTCACAAATAAATAAATTTGCCTACATTTGGCAGGATACTTGATATACAGGCTAAATGCAAATATGGCAATGTATTATATTATTTTACATTAACAAAATGTAGGAAAATAGAACAGACTGAAAATAAAGTAGGCACTGATCTTTAAAATCCTGTTTCTTGTAGCCTAAATGTTGTCAGTCATTCTTAATATTCGCAATTGGTGCACTGGCATGCATGCGCCCAAATTTTTGTCTGTGCTCCTACATTTTTTAACTTGGGCGCACAAGTGCTCCTGAAAAAAAATGTTAGTGTAGAGCCCTGGCCTTCACATCTGACACGCTGATCAAGTTTGCTTTTGCACCTGTATCTAGCTTCAGTGTAATTATAGTCCCATTAATTTGCAGTGGTGCTATCCATTTGTCTGAATTAACAGCGTTTATCTGTGCTTTTGGTTCATCTTCACAGTTCACCATGGAAATAAAGAATGTGTCACCTAATTCCGTATCTTTCACGACATTCACCGATTTTCCTCTCTGTTTCTCTTTTCTGTCCACTATAATTTCCTTGACGTGTATTGTGGTGCTTGGATATGGCGCCAACGTCTGCCGTTTCTCTCAGATTTTATTGCTAGGTGCTGCTTCACTGAACGTCATACATGCTTTTTGCTAAGCTCGCTAGCTTGGCCAATCTTCACTGTTTCGCATAGCTTTAGTTCATTCACCCTTAGCAGTCTTTCCCTAACCTGAGTTTTTCCTAAGTGCCGAAATCACATGACTGTGCTTTTATTTTCAGGTCTGTGACGAAGTTGTCAAAATTTTCTCCTGGCTGCTGTAGCCTCGAACGGAATACATCTCGTATGTCTCGTTTTTCTTATAGTCTGGTGGACAGCCCATAGAGCCCCATTGTGGACCCGGAAATGTTGAGTACACCAAAGTTTTATGATGGAAATATATAGTATGGGTTCCCAGCATGTAGAAACTGCCGGATGCTAATTTGCATATGTTGGGCAATTTGTAATTGGGCTAATTAGCATAATCGCCTATATTGATCATATTATAAGAGCTGCTTGGCCAAAATGGTCAATGTTAGTATGTTTTTAGGGGTTACTGGAGATGCTGAGTCCATATCTGACATTTTCAAGATTCAAAATCACTATTTTAACTTGGTTTGGTCACGTTTTTACTCTCATTAATAGTTTTTAGTTTTAGTTAATAGTTTTTTGGTCCAATTTAGACAGATTTTTGGAGGATAGGGCTGTAGCGATATACAGTAGGGCTGTAACGATACACCAACCTAACAATTCGATTCGTATCGCGATTTTTGACCCACGGTTTGATACGAACTTCGATTTTTTTTGGAGGGGTTGGGCTAGACATTTCAATAGCCTGCCTTAGAACACCAGAGGATTACAATATAATATATCTGTATTATTTTATATCCTTTTTAATAGTGTAATGATTGATGAGACAGCATTGTCTAATCAAAAGCTTTATTAAAGGTCGGGAGCAGGGACATCGGCACAGAACATAGCACACGCTAGGTAAGTCAAGAACACTGGCACCTTACACACATAGGGTTGGACGCAGCTGCACCATACAGGCACAAGCACACATAATAACAACCCCAAAGTTCTCCCAGAATCCCCAACGCGAAACATTGTGGGAATCTCAAGCACAGTCCAGCACGCTGACGTTACACAGCTCCCCCAACAAGCCATTGCCGTCCTCGGGACATCCAGTCCAGCAAAGTCTCTGGCACTGCCACACAGCAGGTGGGGTGCACACACCGCAAGAGCCCTAATCACCCAGGGGAACCACAACCACCAGCAGCCCAATGCGGGTAGTGCTGGCAGTCACCTGGCCTGACGCCGCTCGTCCCCAGCTCCCTTCAGAGAACGCCCTCAGGTCGCACTTTCGCAGTGTGTACCACCACGACGTTCCTCCAACACCTGGCGGGGCGTAGCCTCCACTGGCACAGACTCCCCACCACTGAACACCATAACTGGCACCGCACCTCCAACGCTCTGCTCCGTCGTCTCGCCAGTCGAGCAGCAGACTCCAGCTCCATTGTAGCCGGACCACGCTGCAGTCCTCCGCTGTTCCCGGCCGCTCCACTCCGCCACGGTTGCGCCAAGGCCTAGACCTTCTCTCTGGCTCGTGCCATTGGATTTCACACAACAAACTTTTTTCCCCCTTATTTTTCTAAAGAGCGCCGGCGAACAGGCCAACAAGAACAGGCGCCCGCACAGCATGGTGCCTCCCACACGCACCCAAAGGCTTAGAGTTCCGTTTTTCAGAGGGCCCTTCCGCCGGAGCTGCCCAACCGTCGTGCCTCAAACGGCTCCGCCAACCGTTCATCCTCAAGGCACCACCTCCTTGCCGCTCCACCTCTGCTCTGCTCCGCAGATAGGGCCCCCGCCAACTCCAACCTAAAGCTGCCTGGCGGGGCCAGGGGCTCAAGGTCTTCTCACGGTGAAGTCAGCGCCCAGGACGGCGTCACCACCTCATCTTCCAAGGCCCTCTCTCGGTCGCGTGAAGCTCTTCTCCGCCGTGTCCACTGCATTGAGATCCTCTTCAGGCTAGCACTCCTCCCGTAGCCAGGCCCAGGCGACGGCTGGTCTCCTCCCGCGGCTTCTACTGAAGGCCTCTGTAAGCTTCTTAGTACCCCTTACAAGGGCTCTCTTCGGATCCTTTTGCTTGGGCCTCCACCTAGCGGTGAGCATGGACGGATTATGAACTTTCGGGCCCCTGGGCCCAGATGTATTAACGGCCCCCCACTAATTGTCGCATGTGGAAGGGGGGTTTGGGGGTCCTTCCTCAGAAATGTTTTAATTTGTTTGATGTGATTTCCTGTATACTGGTGCATTTTGGGGATGGACTAAATTCAATCAGATTCATACACTATACATCCTGATGTGTTGATATTGAGGCAATGATTTCATGCAAAGGCTTGGGCTTCAGGGCCCCCTGACCCTGGGCCCGGTAGGCCCGTGCAGTAATCCATCCCTGGCGTTGAGGCCTCCCACTCCCGGCTCCCCTAGCACTGAAGACACTGTCTCCTTCAGAACACAACTTACTCCTCCATGGAAAACGTGCCCATCTACAGGTGCTGCTTTGGAAAGCAGCAGACCGCCCTGATCCACTGGCTGTGGATATCACCGCATTTGGATGGAGTAAGAAGACAGGTATGAAGAAAGGAGAGGAACTCGCCCACCCTCGATTCAAGTCCTGTTGCTCCTCCTGACTTGTTAGATGTTATCAGCTGTAACTGCAAAGCTGGGTTAAAACTGTGTATACATGTATCTGGTTAGTTCAGCAGTGCAGCCTGGCCTGTACTAATTATTGTTTCTGCAAAGGCAGTGATGTTACATGTTGCAATATATATATATACACAGCTAAAAGAGCAGAAGGACAGGGATGAAGAGTCTGGAGAAGATGGCGACAGGACAACGGATGAGAACAGGAGGAGTAGTAGAGACTAGTTCTTCCCTTTGTTACTCAATTGTGAGTCACAGCAGAGGGCCAGTGAATAGCTATTTCCAAAATTATTGTGGAATTCAGAAATAACTTGAAAAAAATAACTTGACCAAACCATGTTTAAATAGTGATTTGACTCAGCATCTCCAGTAACCCCTAAAAACATACTAACATTGTCCATTTTGGCCAAGCAGCTCCTATAATATGATCAATATTATGCTAATGTATGCTAATTAGCGTAATTACACAAATTGCCCAACATATGCAAATTAGCATCCGGCAGTTTCTGCATGCTGGGAACCCATACTATATATTTCTATCATAAAACTTTGGTGTACTCAACATTTCCGGGTTCACCTTTCTGTCAACTAGACTATTAGGAGAGCAATGAGCTTTGAACTTGGCTATCAGTGTCAAACTTTGATCGGTCTTCTCCCTCCTCATATACGAAGGTATTGTACACTTCAATGGCTTGTGGCCCAGCTACAGTTAGCAGTAAAGCTACCTTTCTTGAGTCCGGTTTGTTGTCCAGCCCCGTTGCCTCGATGTATAGCCGAAACTGCTGCTGAAAAGTGCGCCAATTGTTGTCGACATTCCCGGTCAACTTCAGGTGTCCCCGTGGTTTCATCAACTCCATTGTCGAATTTCTTGGCGATGGCGACCGTCTTCCCGAAACCGAAACTCACTCACTTTACGTCTTTCACTCCTGGTACCATGTTTTGTTCTTCATTTCAATAAAATGAACTGTATTCAGCAATTTGTTTGTATGATCTCCATGCTAAATTTAATCTGTAATAACAGTAATCACTCATTAATAGAACCGGTACTGACACCTTGTGGTAAGACGTGGAATACAGATATCACCACACACTATGTGCAGAGCAATCTTCACATCCAACTCAAGTAAGGAAAAACAGACTGACTGCATGGAAAGAGGCCATAAAACATGCACTTTGTACTGTAATGTTCAATATATTCCTACATGTGGCATCCACTGAATTTATGGATCGCTTTTTTGGTGGGGTCAGCTTAAGTGGGCTAATTTCAAAACGTTTGTAGCCTATGTATTGTTGTTACTTACAAAGCGCAATATAGCCTATATATTGGTTG
Source organism: Alosa sapidissima (assembly GCF_018492685.1). NCBI lineage: Eukaryota > Metazoa > Chordata > Actinopteri > Clupeiformes > Clupeidae > Alosa > Alosa sapidissima. The sequence continues at coordinate 5,141,405 of NC_055960.1, forward strand.
GTACCAAACCATGCAACGCAGTCGCCTAATTTTAAGAATATCGGTAAGGAACACTTTCAGTGGGTGTGGGCTTGCAGTACTGGGAGCCTACCTTTCAGACTATCAGCCCTCTCGAGGCAAGAGATTTGCAGACGACCGCATCTTCTGTGTAGCCTACTGAAATAGATTCGTACGGTAAGTTTGGCTGTCACTTCCTCTTCGTTAACTTAATTACGCTTGTTTGCTTAGATTCAGCTGATCATTGAAAACTTACGGTGGAGGTTGACTTCATGAGAGTTGTATAAAAAGTGCATAGCTACATATTCACGTCGATTTATGGGATTAGGCTATATCTGTTTTTAATCTTCCAGATGATATAGACTAATTTACTAACCGAAAACAAGACGCTTTCTTTCAACTTTTTCCAGTGGCCAGAGATGGAGATTAAAACATTCAATATAGATATAGTTCGAAGGACGGCTCTGACAATTCTGATGACAGGTCGGCAATTCTACAGGTGGTTTGAAGAGCATTAGGCAGTCCAATAGGACACGTGTAGTCACAGGAGTATTGTAGTTTACAACACATAAAGGAAAGAACATAGACATTCGCCAAAACGCATATCACTCATTTTGATGAGGAAAGAGCTTGTCAGAATGCTGTGGACTTTGGAAACAATCAGGCGCGGACGCACGGTATAACCGGATCTCTTGGGGCTGCCATGTGTACATCAGACCAATATACAAGCCTGCCCGTGTAGATCAACACAATGAACACATACAGGTGGTACTTTAAAAAAAAAATAACGCTGTCATACACTATTTTTCTTTCACGTGACTATTTAATAGCCTAACAGAAATGCGTAAATTATATGACTAACACAAATAAATAACAAATAACCTTGAAGAAAGGATGTAATCCTTCATGTTAGAATATTAATATGTCAAAAACATGGCCTGTGTGTTTTTCAAAGTAAAAGAAAAGACAAAATGTCTCAATGTTTAGTGTGAAAATATGGATGGATTCGTTTCCCATTAGTGAACTATAGCCTATGAACTGTCTACTTTAATATGCAGTAGGTTACATAAAGTCTAGGCCAATTCTTTGATCAGACTCCCATGTGTTTCACAGCACAAAAATCTGTTCACCAGCAAGAACACTGACAACGGAAAGCAATGATGGGCTTAGTGCTGTGAAGGGTGATGAATAGAAGGGTTCACAAGGATACATTGTTAAGTAAATTGGATGTTTCCCAGAGCCCTCTTTAGAACACTTAAAAAGCCTGTATATCTGAAACAATGTATTGACAGTCAGATATTTCAGCAATTTCCTAACTTTAATCTACATTTTTGTAAACTGCCATAAAAGTGATTGTGTTTTTGTAACATCACCTTAAGGACAGATAATATTAATTTAATATCAATGACCCAGTTCTTGTGTAAATATTTTCATGGCAACAAACACGATTTATGTATTGTTCATGGATGGCTCAGCATTGTTTGGTAAACATGCTTCCACAGGCAGCTACCATTTATACCCGTGATTGCAAGAAATATATTTGTTTCAGTCTCTCTACAGACTAAATAATATTAAGCTATGTTTAGGGTAATTACACTTTTAAACATTTAATTAACTTGTAAGGATATGAAGAGTTTGGTTCCAAAATGCTATGTCCACCATTTTAATGAATTTTCATATATATTTGTTTTACATTTTGTTTTACAAGTAATTTCGGTAGTAATGTAATTGGGTATTGCTATTTGATTTATCTTTACTCAATCAAAACAACACAACTTCAATTTGATTGATATCTGAAATACACAACTAAATAACATGACTTTTTAATGCTTTTAAAAACGGAGATATAGCGTTTTGGAAGCAAACACTTGATATGTTCATCATTGTGTGGTTTGGCATATATGTGCATTTCCATTTGCAATGTGTTAGAACAATAAAACCATTAAACAATTAAACCATTCATTATGTCACGATAAGTGTTTGACCTGCAATGGTACTGAATCTTCCTGATGTGGTTATACTTTTTTTTCAGCCACTATGTGACATCAACTTGGATAACCCCCATGGAGCCTGTACATAATGTAGACTGTGAACATAATGGCACATGGCCAGAGCTCTCGGAAACAGACTGCACTCAGGCTAATGCGTCAGTGTCTCTCCAGCATCAGCTACACAGTGGATTTCTGGGCGTGCTCTTGGGCAGTGTGGCAGTCCTGACTGTGTTCATGAACATCCTGGTCCTCTATGCTGTAAGGAGGGAGCGGATGCTGCACACCGTGGGTAACCTCTATATTGTCAGCCTCTCTGTGGCAGATCTTATTGTTGGCGCTACAGTGATGCCCCTGAACCTGGCCTACCTGCTGGACGATGAGTGGAAGCTGGGCCGAGCTGTGTGCCAATTCTGGCTGGTCATGGACTATGTGGCGAGCACGGCCTCGATCTTCAGCCTGTTTATCCTGTGCCTGGACCGGTACCGCTCAGTGCGGCATCCACTTCGCTACCTCAGGTATCGAACGAGGGGCAGAGCGACCCTCATGATCTCTGGGGCATGGCTTCTTTCCCTGATGTGGGTCATACCCATTCTTGGGTGGAGATCATTTACTTATGTCGATCGAAAACCTGAGACTGAGAAAAAGTGTGACACAGATTTCCGTTTTGTTACGTGGTTCAAGGTTCTGACAGCCACCTTGAATTTCTATGTCCCGTCTGTGCTGATGCTGTGGTTCTACTCCAGAATATTTGTTGCTGTACGAGAACACTATCGGCAGTGGGAGAGTATTTTCAGTTCACAGGATTCTTCTGCGAACAATGGAAGTGGACACAAAGAAGTTAATAAAGTCACTCACAGGGGCAGCCTTATGGTGCACACCCAGGGCTTGTTAGATCAGTACAGCCTAGAGAAGCAGTTTGAATCCAGGGACACGAATGAGGGGGGAATAAAAAAACATCAGACTGTGAGGAAGTCCCTCCACAAAAATGGTTCATTTTTCCATGTCTCTGGTAAAAGCAAGAAAAAAAGTGTGAGAGACACTCAGAACAGTTTTTGCTCAATTGGAGATGAAGATTTAGGGAGTGAGAGCCCATCGAAGGGGTCAGTGCTACCAATGACTTTTCTGCAGTCAGCTGAGGATGAGGATGATCCAAAACATATTGTGTCAGTTAACAATTGCAATGTTATGGTAGAAAACTCTGAGACTGGTGTTTGTGAGCTAACATCCAAAGTACACCAATTAGCTCATGCAGTGAGTTGTAACAACCTTTCACAACCATTTAGGGGATCGTTGTCAGAAGATTCAAGCCAAAAACTAGACACATCAAAAGCAGTTGCTCTTAAACATACCTGGCAGAAGTTTCGTGATCAGTCCAGGCAGTGTGTCCAGAATATGCGCATTCACAAGGAACGTAAAGCAGCACAACAACTGGGCTTCATCATCACTGGATTCATGGTTTGTTGGATACCATACTTCATAACCTTCATGGTGATGGCTTTTTGCACAACTTGTGTCCATCACGACCTACACATGTTCACTATTTGGCTTGGATATATCAACTCCACACTGAACCCCTTCATATATCCCATGTGTAATGAGAATTTCAAAAGGGTGTTCAAACGAATATTTCATATTGGCACATAACATTTGGCCTTGGCAAAATCCATGGCATCACATGCACATGTAGAAGAGAGTGTAGCTCATACACTGTGTGTATTGACTCAGTCCTGACTCAGTAAACAAAAATACCCATTTGTCATTCCACAAAGCATACTGAGAAAAAATACTATATCTGGCCAAGTGAATTAAACATAATAACATAATAATTGGCCACTGCCAAGGAATATAACCTACTCCCCCCAAGAAAAGACCTTGAATGTTGGTGAATTTCTGTTTAAGTCTTTTCACGGTTATTCATAATCTGTATCGGGTGGAAACTTTATATGAAATATCTGAAATGTATACCTACCTTTGCTTATAAGTTGAGAGTTAAATACATTTTAATGACAGAAATGTGCCAACTGCTTGACCAACATGGTGGAGCAGAGATTGCATAATGCTGCTTATTATGAGTTACTACAATTTACAACATTAAATAAGTCAGTAAGATCAGTTGTGTTTTTGTGATGTTTAAAAAAAGTAAAGAAGGTTTTGAAAAAAGGTCACATGAACCTCAGTATACATTCATTTTTTGCTACAGACATACTTTATCTAGTTTATCTGTTTATAATGTATCTGAGAATAATGTATGAACTGGAAATAGGAATAAATGTGTTATTCTGGTATTTCCTTGAGGTAAGACATACTGTGCCAGGTATTTTAGAGGACAACATTATGTTGTAGTATTGAATAGAATTCCTCCTAAGGTCATTAAGTATATGATTTCATTTCTTGAGATTAGACAACAAGTCTCTGGAACTGCAATGGTACAGGTACATGTTGAGCTATTTGATGGCTATTTGAGATGTTTTTGGAAAGATAACCAAAGAAACCATTTTATTGGTTGTGCACCTGATAGGTCAGTGCAGAAACATGTCCTCGGGTTTATTGCCCAAAAGGTCCATATTTTTAGTTGAATATGTGTGACCAGTCTAGAGAGCACTGCAGTTCTGCATGAAGGCTTCACAAAACTAATGGCCTAGATTGCAGAGCAGACCTACACACAGTGGTCTTCCACAGGGGTGTGGTAAAATAAGAGGTGGGTAAACTATGAATTCTGTGATCTCGGTGAGGTGGACTGCACCATGCCATATCAGATTTATTTAAAAAGCATTCAGAACATGTTTGATGATGGCGAAGGTTATTGTCCAATGTTTATAATCATACCAGTGGTATTAAATGGTTCCTAGAGTGTTGATGAGTGTACATATTGTGAATGTGGATAATACAGTGTCATTTTTGAATGTTAAAAATTGCAATTGGTGAATAAACTCTTGAGAGGTGGATAAACTCTAATAAGAGGTGGATAAACTATTTCTGAAATTTCAGAGGTGGATGAAAGTGTTTACTTGCGTTTAGCCTCCCTGGTCTTCCATGACACCAAGACAGGCCTACATGAAACCTAGAAGGATTTGAAATCATATGTTGTCACACGTGACTTTTTAAGTGCCCTTTTTGACAGGTGAGAGGTTAATTAAGCAAGCTCTGATCAATATTCTTATTTGTCTCAATGACAGTCATGCATTGTGGTTAATTTCATGCATTAGGTTATGGTTAATTTGGGAGACCAACTTTTGCTTAGAAACAAGCCACTCTTAATATTAATGACCATGGGCTGCTGAAATGCTAGGCCTTAATTCTATTTAAAGCAAGATACAGGTGATTATTTTGCTGCTATGCTAAAAAGATCGAGCAATATTTCCTACAGGTATGCCCATCCCTTCAAATTTCCTACATTTCATGAACAGGTGAAAAAAGAATTTGTGACGTCAAGGCCTATCCTTGTTTCTTTGTAGGCCTTACCTATAGGTCTAGTCCTTGTTTTCTAGTCTAGACTACTGTTACACTCGACTGTCAGAATGATACAGTGGACTAAATATCTGCTTTAAATATTCAGATCAGAGCATGGTCGACAACAACGACGTCTTTCACCAGGGTGTAGGATATGTGCATTCTAGAACTCATTAGTGGAACTTTGAATTGCTGCAGTCTCGTGAGCTAAACGCACCTTCAATGAGCAGATTTTCGCACACATTCCTTTAGTTGTAATTTAAGTGCTTAGCTATTAAACTGCCTATCTACTCGTAGCCACAGGGCAAACTCTAGAGATGAAAAGAAACGGAACTTATCGATATTTGTCTGTTTTTTCTTGCCTTGCCGTTTGTGTTTTCTTGATAGTATTTTGGTTTTTTGTGTTTTATTCTATGTTGTTGGCACCGTAACGAACTTTGGAGCAAGCTTAGCATGCATGCGATCCAGTAAACGAGATAAGGCCAATATTTCAGCACACACTGGTGTACAGGCACTAGTGTAATGTCTTTATTTCGATTTTAGTATGGGATAAAATGTCATCTGATCAGAACTTAAGACAAATGTTGCGCAACTAACGTTAGCCTGTAGAATGAATTAATGCACTTAGCTAGTTCGCAAACTTTGTTGTCATAGCCCCACAGTTAATGTAACTTGGTTCACTCTATGCATCGTCCTTACCCACCAAGGAACTGACACGACAGTCAAAAGACTAAAATAAAGCAACTAAACGTCTCTGCTTTCTTTAAAAGCTGCATGTTTACATTGCCAGTTAGCTAGCTAGCTATTTGCTAATTTCAGGATGTATTTTTGTGTGACGTCATTGCTCGCAGCGGATCACGTGTTTTGAACAAGGAAGTCAACGTTTTGGTGAGTGAGGTTGTTGATGATACTGTCTGTGTTTTTCAGGATTAAATGTCTGACTCATACTGTTAAACATTTACACCGTGGAATAACTGTCGATTTTACGTGTTGGCCAACTGCAAAGCACCGTTATTATTTGGATAGTATTTTCTTCCCGTAGCTCTTTAATTCAGGATTATTATATGGCCAAAGAGGCTACTGATTCATTAGCCTTGTCACATGAAACCGAGTCTGTCACATGAAGAGGTACAGCTCACTAACTGATATTAGGCGCTCACACTCCTCTCATATGTAGCCTATGCAAAGTACGATCACATGACTTTCGTGTGCCACCCAGTAATTAATCAGTGCACAAAATTCATTGATTTTTTTTATTGTCGATCTGAGTTTTGTATTGTTACGGTAAGTTCCTCTAGATGCAACTGACTTAAGTGACAATTGGAAATGACTTGCCTAACTAGTGCATTTACCATAGAATCACAACTGACTTCAATGGGCAGGGTTTTAAATAGATTTCTGAGTAGAAAAGGCTTTTGTTATCACATCGTGTCATTTTGCTGTACAATTGCAACTCTCAGAAAATACACTCTGGAACGACCATCTAATTATAATTTCAATTTAGTCTCTCTCCCTCTGCCAGCACTGTGCTGTCACTCTGACCAGAATTGCATAAACTTGCATAAACTCAGCATTCAGGGGAATAGACATCATTTGCTCAGGTTCTGCAACAGTTGTCAAAAACCTTACCTTCTGTATTTGTCTAGCATCTTACTGAACAGTGAGATAGACCTTGGCTTCAGAATGGCTGATGGCTCCACTGTTAAGGGCCCAGGTACTCAAAAGCTGCAGTTTGCCCCGTTCTGCAGCGCTTTGGAGGCTGGATTCTGGCATCAGTTGACACAGAAAAAACTCAATGACTATCGCCTTGATGAAAGTCCTAAAAGCATCAAAGGATACTACTACAATGGTAACATATGAACAGTTTTTATACTTAAGTGTTTATGTAGTATGTAGTAGTGGTATTTGTTATTGGGTTTGTATTTTGTGTTCTTTTACTTTGTTCAACCATATGTGGAAGTGTTCACAGTGCAACACAGTTTGTTTGTCTAAGGTACACTGGTAACACACCCCTTTAATTGTTTGAGTTTCTCAATTCATTGGCCTCAGTAAAATATCTGGCCTGTTCTGTCCTGGCTGTTTACGTCACTAAATGACTGCCTGTAAATATATTCCTATGTGGAAAGTATAACAGGTATAGAGCTATGAGATTATATTTCACTAAGAGATAGAGGACAGGTTAATTTCTGTTTGTGTATTTGTGTTGTAATGCACAGGGGATCCAGTTGGCCTCCCTACACGCTTGACTCTGGAGTTCAGTGCATTTGAAGTGTAAGTGTAATCATGGCCTTAGAATATATGACATTCATTCATATTTTTTTTTTAAACTTTTTTACTTTTTAAGTCTTTCTGTTCTTTTATAAAGTCTTGAAATTGTAGAGATTAAAAAGTTATTTATAATGTTATTTTTTTGACAATTTCCTAATGTTGGCTGTTGATTACCAAATTTTTTGCCATGTTGTCCAAGTTAATGGTTGGCATTGCAAACCACGTGCATAAAAGGGAAGTTTCAGGTTTCAGTTTCCTACTGATTTTAAAAACTTGTCCAGCCTTGAAAGTGTAACTCTACACAATAAACATAACAATATAAACATAATCATACGTTTATCCTTGCGTTCAGAGCACAGTAAGTCACACATGAAATAGCATTTGGATTGCAAACCCCCAGTTGAGAAACAGAAGTTTAGGCAACAAATATGCTTCTGCTATTCATTTTAGTTGTCTGATCTGATTTGATAGCTTTACTTCTATAGAGTGTGTCTTATCACCTGTGTCTTAGATTTGAACCCATAGGACTCTGCTTTCTGTTTTTGCTCAGTGATGGTCCCACTCCGGCACGCTGCTGTCCAGCCACAGGCATACTCTACAACACTAACACATTAGAGGCATTCAGATCCATTGACAAGAAAGCTCTCTTGGATAATGAGGCATCTGAGGTAAAGATAGGAACATTCAGAAGCCATTCTCTTCTGATGCAGTGTTCATGTTGTGAACATACTGCAGGGATGTAGTACTCCAGTCCAGTCTCAAGATGTTTTTTTAATGGTCTCAGACTTGTCTTGGACTCGCTTGTGTTTGGACTTTGACTTGTCTTGGTCTCGGCCATTGGTCTCACCAAATATTCTAGAAGTCCAGTGTGATTAATATATATATATATATATATATATATATATATATATATATATATATATATATGCCTGGCGCTTGGATTGTGATACAATATCTGCTTTAATCAGATCAGAGTATGGTCGACAACGATGACATCTTTCACCAGGGTGTAGGATATGTGCATTCTAGAGCTCATTAATGTAGCTGTGACTTGCTGCAGATGCTTTTGCCCGAATCAACGTACAACAGTAGCCACACTTTCATCTGTCCACTTAGCAGCTTGGTGTTTCCTAGTGTTCTGTGTTCCTGCGATAGCTTTGGGCCTTTCAAGAAGGGTCTAAAGACTTATCTGTTCAGCTTACACGTAATTCATTAATGTTTAGAGTTTTAGAGCTTTGTATATTTTTGTTTATTTATTTACCTGATTGATATTGTATTGATATTATTGTTATTGTAATGTAGGCTTACTTAAAAAAAAAACAGTTTACTGTTAATTTTAGCTATTGTAATGTTGATATTCTGTCGCTTTGAACCTTAACCATAACCATAAAAGAGTATCCCATCAGTAACAGCTGATTCAATTGAAGAGAGGATGCTGAAGGGATGCTGAAGGGATGCTGAAAGCTCTAGTGCTGTGTGTGGCTTTTGACTTTATTTTCTCACCACAGATATGGGAGGCAATCCAGTCCAATGCTGCTCTAGAAAATCCCTCAATCCTCAACAAATTTATTTTGTTGACATTTGCTGTGAGTACAGTGTTGTTGTTTTTTAGTTCCTGCTGGTGTAATCGTTGTATTGTTTTGATACTTAACATGTTATTTAATCTGTTTCAGGATTTGAAGAAGTATCACTTCTATTATTGGTTCTGCTTCCCAGTGCTTTGTTTCTCTGAAGGCATATCAATGATCCAAGAGCCTGTGTCTCTAAACGACAAGTTCTCTCCCAAGCAGGTATGTATGAGCTGTTTTTAATTTACCCGACAATATTTAATATTTTGCTTACTCTATAAATGACTGGAATGACTATTGGTAGTTTTAGTCTGCATGAAGGAGTATTGCTCTAACTCTCTCTCGGTCTGTGACCTCACAGATATCTGCCCTCCAAGGAGCCTATGACAGTCTCTGCATTACAAACAACACCACAGCTGTCCCCTACTTCCTTATCAAATACACTGAGGAGGATGTGAGGGTGGCTCCATTACATCAGTGGGAGGCTTTCTTTACAGACCTTAAGATGGTACAGAACAACACAACACAACACAACACAGTGGCATTAATGAGAACAAGTCTGTTTATTAAGTCAGTGCAGCAAGGACACTTCCTGCTCACATGTCTAAGTCAGTGTCAGACTCATGTCCTGTGCCTGTTTTCTTAGGTCACTGTTGGAGTCTATGACCCCTGCTCACTCACCCAGCACCCTGGCTGGCCACTCCGAAATCTACTCATTCTCATCGCAAACAAATGGTAGATATTCAGAGCTCCTGTACCATTAGAACAGACGTTGCTCTACAAAGACAACATTTAAGCCCATTCCAATTGGTCCTTCATTGTATTTACTAAAATGGCATTTATTATAGCTTTGTAAATTAAATAAGTGAAGATTATGAAGTTTATGGAATTGTTTTAGTCTCAGATGCTGAATTGATGACCGATTATTAGATTATGTATTTAGAGAACAAGCAAACACCTACTCAGCCTGATATTAGAAGAAACTACAATACTTTTTATTTGGCCAGATTACTTGTTGTACAAGAATACAGTTGTTAATATGCCTGTGTATCATAGGCTAGATAGGAGAGTAATAAAGGTACACTCTCTTGCCAAACTGTAGACATTGTGAAGACTTTATTATGTAGTCATTATGCAGCTGCATCCTATCGTGCCAAATTGCTTTATTAGCCCAAGGCCAAATAAAAATTCACTTCATTGATCGACATTTGGTCAAACAGGAGAAATTATATATTACCAGTAGCTTTTAAAAGGTCATATGAGGAATTGAATTACTGGTATAACATTTAAAACCACTAGAATTTCAAATAGTCTCTAAACAATTAACAGTATTTCTGATGAGCTAGCATAGTTAAAAGCTTACTTGTGATTATAGTAGTGTACAGTACATCTACAAAGTTTGCTTTATTTGTATACACTCACGTGTGTGTGTGTGTGTGTGTATTTTAGGGGTGCCCAGTTGGATGTGGTGGAGATATTGTGCTTCAGGGATAGGACACTTCAAGGCACCCGCTCAGTGCAACACAGCATTATGTTTCAGGTCAAGCTGCAAGATCTTTCTGCTAGCACAGGTAATTTCCCCCAGTAGGGTTGAGCCTGCACTCTGGGTCAGAAAAGGAACTCTTTCCTTTTATCTTACAGTGAATGGGATGAAAGCTATTTAAATGTTAATATTTAGTGGTTGTCCTCGGAGCAGGCTTTTTGGTTCAGGTTTGATTAACCCCTCAGGGGTGAACCTATTCTAGGTCGTTCTGTAAGTTTAAATAAAAAGAAAAAAATTATATCCTACCTATAGATGACTATTTTGTGTTTGAACACAGCTTACTACTAGCTTGCTGATAGGTTTGTTGCTATTCGTATGATGTTCAAGGCTTTTTCTTGTTTTTCCTGAAATTCTCCCATCTCCTCTTTCAGTTTTTCAGTACATCTAATAGCCTGACATAGCCATATTCAATTGTATTCAGAATGTGAGTCTGATACTGTTGGCATTGGGACGTGATTATGGGGTGTTTTAACCGATCAACAGTCAAAACATCCTCCTTTATGACAAATCGCTGTTTTCTGTTAATTTTTTTAAGTTATTGCGCTGTCAATATCATGTACAACAGACGGGATAGTAACTTATATAAATGTCTAGCTACACTAAGGACAGGCTTTTTGTCGTAAACGAAATCAACCAAAGCAAGCTAGGTTGACATGACTAGGCACCGTTGCTTACATATCTATGGTTGCTCATCTATCCATCATCGTCTCTAACACTTTGATGCTCTATCTGTCTAGATTGCAAATAATCTTTCCCCCTCAAACACATTCGGCTTCCATTTCACTTCCATACAGACTGTCCTAAAAGTGTTGGCTGGGAGAAGAACCAGAAAGGTGCCATGGGACCAAGAAGCGTCAATCTGAGCGAATGTATGGACCCTAAAAGGTACTGCCATGAGAACCTCACAAGCTCTGTTGAAAGTTTTAGACGTTAAAGACGTTTAGACGTTATTTCCACGTTATCTCTCTCTGTCTCTGGTGAAATGCAGGTGGTTGGAATCTATTAGTCTGCTTATGTATATGTGTGTGTGTGTTTGTGTGCACTTTTGAGACTGGCCGAGTCCTCTGTAGATCTGAATCTCAAGCTGATGCGCTGGAGGCTGGTCCCTACCCTGGATCTCGATAAGGTCATCTCCACCAAGTGTCTTCTACTGGGAGCTGGTACACTCGGGTGCAACGTGGCCCGAACGCTCATGGTGAGAGTCCAGCCTGATGTCCAGCCTGATCCAGTCTCTCACTGTTTGCCGTTCCACCTTCTTTAGCTGCCTCTGCTGCTTGTTACTTGTTACTTTAGCTGCCTCTGCTGCTTGTTACAAGTGGATGTCAAGGCTGTGTTCCTTGTTGGGAAGTGTGGAGGCTGGTTGAGTGTGAGTGATGGTGGTGACTGAGCTCTGTCTGACTCTTGTGCTCTCAGGGCTGGGGAGTGAGACACATCACTTTTGTGGACAATGCCAAGATCTCCTACTCCAACCCAGTGCGTCAGCCCCTCTATGAGTTTGACGACTGCCTCGGCGGAGGCAAGTCAAAGGCGCTTGCTGCAGTGGAGAGACTGAGAAAGATCTTCCCTGGTGTGGTGAGGCTTTTATTTGTTATTTGCTGACAGCATATGTGTGCTAAATTGCAAGTTTCCTGTTTAATACTTGTTCATGCTGGTTAAAGATATTCCTAATTCCAACCAAAAATCCTTTTTCCAAATCCCACAGGGGATGAAGATCATTTTTGCATGTCTTTCAGTTCCATCTATCTGTCATTTTAAGCTTATCTGGAAGTTATGTAACCTACTTGGAAAACCAAAATGTTCCATAAAAATTCTCAAGGGTCTATTTTTGTGTCAAGTAGAGGGTCACCAAGGAGATGACACTACGTCCTTTTACACTGTAGTCCCATTGTAGTTTAAATAAATGTGTTCCCATGTTTTTCTCTAAGTGTTTTGTTGCCATGGTTTAAAATACATGTGTAGATAATTGTGTATTACTTCAGAAAGACTTAATCACTAGTGGCCCTAGACCTATTGCCTTCTGCCCTTTGTGAGATGGCCTAATTGCCCAGTGTCCTGACTCATTACTGGCCATAGGAGAAGAATAGAATGCTGTAGTCTCTGCTGTCAGTGGTGTGTACTGTATAATGTGCAGTTGTGCACTTGCATAAGGATATATTTTATTGTCACCATGCGTCATTGATTGAAAAACAATATTACTTTTTTCATGCTTATCTAATCACAGGTATGTATGTGCTGCTGCTTCATTAGTATTGAATTACAGCATTAGTTTCATAATTTAATAGCCACACCTCATGCGCTAATAATGATTTTGACCTGTGAGCTATTTCTGTGGTTATTGGTTGGATGTTTCCAATTTAAATGTCAAGGAATTTCAGTTTAAAATGTTACCCATATTCGATGCAAGTAAGGCCCTGACACACTTTCTGTTAATTTTGTTGACCGATTCTGTGTTTTAATTATGGTTGTTGGATCACTGCTGAAATAATGAGGTGCAAAAGGAGGATGCTAAAGAAGACAGGAGTTGAGAAACTCTGCAGAGTAAGTCAGAAGAGCAGTACAAGGCCAGGGAAACCAAATGAGTTTCACAAGCAGGGGAATCCTCAAGCACTTAGTGAGGTGGAGAAATTCTTTGAGCTATCCTTTTCACTGGATTCTGCTCGGTGACTACTCACTCCATGCCCACAACTGTCCTGCTTTCATCTCCATCTGCTAATTCCTCTGTAATAATTTTTCAAGCACTCCTTCCTTTCTGTGTCCCTGAAAATGCTCTAATAAGGTTTTTAGTAGTATGTCCTTTAAGTATGGCAGGTATATTAAACTTTGTCCAGTGTTGAAATATAGTCTTCATGTACCATTGCAATGTTTTATTACTCCCCTATTGCGTGTCCCTTTTGTTGATGTTGGGAGGATTACCCCCACCAGTTTTTGAAGGGTTGATGGCTGATGATTTAAGTGATCCTAGGTGTAGCACAGATATGGATCCAGTTGACAATTGAAGTGGTTCTGACCATGAGCCATCCCACCATCCAACTCCATACTCTCTTTTCTTTCTCTTCTCCCTGTTCATCCCACCATCCAACTCCATACTCTCTTTTCTTTCTCTTCTCCCTGTTCATCCCACCATCCAACTCCATACTCTCTTTTCTTTCTCTTCTCCCTTCGCAGCTTGTCTTCCTTTTCCTCACACTTTGTCCCTTGCAGTAGCAGGTGGCTGGCTGGCTAGATACCTTCAGTGATAAAATGAGCACTTCAAGTCAATCCCAGAGTTCATCATTTATTCATATCATGGATCCTTTATTGATTCCTGAGGCTCCCACAGACCTAATGAGCTCAAGGCTGTGGGTTTACCTGTGCAGAGCCACTGCATGATGGGCTAATTAGGGACATCTGTCGACCGCCACACACTGACAGGGAGATGGAAGGAAGGAGGGAAAAGAGCACAGGCAGTTAATTACACTGACTGTGCCTGAGCACCGATCTTACAGACACGCCAGAGTTTCCGCTAGAAAGAAATGCCGGTAAAAGTGACCGGCAGAGGTTTCGTTTTCCGGACATTTTGATGATATGCCGGTCAAATATCCTATTATCCCTTCTTAATTAGTCAAATTGAGGAACTGGAGACAGGCTATGTAGCTTAAAGAATGACATAATCAGGCTGTATAGAATGCAACATGTTCATTAGCCTAACTTAAACATGCCTAACAAGATCTAGCCAGTATATTTTCATGGACAGCAAGAGTCCGCTTCGGTCGTTGGTTTAAAAAGGCTACGTTGTGTTGCTGCTACCCACGTTATCTCCAGTGGTGACTGTTTAACTTACACAGATGCGCACACACAAGAATGAGCGCTCACACCACTACCCCCTAATGCTATGCCTCTTTATTTGATAAAAATAAATTAAGAAATATTTCCTATTCTGGGAAATGTTTAGTTTATTTTTCTTTCGGCCGCAGTTCAATGATACCGTTTAATTGTGCCAGAAATTGTCGAGGAGGCCCTAACCCTGCAGATCATAGACAGAGAACGCATAGGCCTACTGTATGCTTTGGATAAAGAACACTTTGCATGTCCAGTGTACACGGAGAATGACTTGGAGCGGCCGCACCCCCCGCAACTCCACTTCCAATGTGCGCCCGACACTTCTGCTTCCAATACGCCCGACACTTCTGCTTTTTATCTGGTGGTGGTGGAATTTATCATCATCCATCGCGTCTGGCCTCTGAAAAAAACTTTTAAGGCTAGTCTGCTTGGGCCTGGCCATGTTTGAACCGCCTCACTCATTTGTTTGTTGTTTAACATGGACGTTTTAAGCCGCGTGCGCTTCCTATTTGAAATGCAGCATAGGCTATGCGTGTTGTTTAATAGCTTACTTTTCAAACGGCAGAGCCTGTTCATTTAAAAACATAGCCAGAGGACGTATAATATAGGCTTATTCTCAAATTCAGATTGCGTTAGGGGACGGGATTATTAGCCAATTTCAATCGGACAATTTGACCGGAGAGATTTAATTTTGTCGGACATTTAATTTTTTTTCCGGCCAATGTCCGGTAATTACCGGACAATTAACGGAAACCCTGAGACACGCTAATAATCACTCTAATGTCAGCACATAGCCTACTGCAAATTGTTAGTGTCAAGACTGCTCACACACATGGCACACACTTGCCAGAATAGTAGCCTACTCTTCCCTTTGGTACACATGTAACGGATGCCAGCTAGCTTAGCTGTGCTTGTGGAACGTTGGTAAACCTCACTCCCCGACGCCTCAAGTGCTGCTGGCATGCGAGCCAGTAGCTTGGGCTATTGGCTCAATTTTTAGCGCGCTCGCCTCCCGATCCGAGGTGCTGCTGTTCGCGGGTTCGAGTCTGGGCGTGTGCAGGGCTGAATCGCGCAGATTCAACACAACGCAGGTTACACACACACACCAGACTCATCGCAACACAACCTCAGACTGTACTCATTCCTTTCCTTACTCATTCCAATCACATAGCAGAATGAGGGAGCTCCAAACAGGACTGATTTGTAGATGTATGTCTAGGGCTTTCAGCTGGACTGGCTCAGCTCTAGAGGCTTCCGTTGGTGTCAGCCTTGCTATGAATAGTAATAAACAAGTTATTCATCAGAGCAGGGCGGTTACGGTGTTTGTGCTCCCCGTCTCTTTATAAATTCTAGCGTTTTCACACTGTAAATCCCAAATGATGATTAATAAAGTCTCTGTACTTTTGCATGGGAACAATGTTTTCATTTACTCTTTTTTGCTGAATGGCCTTTTGCACATCTCCACTATTCTCTTTGAATTACTGTTGGGCAGTCCTCTGCATATACGGTATAATCAATGCATTATATTAGGATGATAGTTCTTATGCACATTTGGTACTGTTTTCCCCTGTTTTTTCCTTATAATGTACTAAGGTTACGCTAAAATAGCGACGCCTGACCACACCTATTGTTTTCATTGACCCACCTGTGGGAGCGCATTGTTCATTTTAAAAATCATCACTGCATTGGAACAAGACTTGCGTTTCATCATGGCGTCACGATGCAGGTTGTATACTAGATACAGGTGTAAAATATGGCTCTAAATGCACTACTTTTTTGTAGAGAATATGACTAGTGCTTGACCTAACCACAATCCCCTCACCTTGCATTTACATTTCAGTAAGTTAAATAAATGAAATTATTACACAGCTCTTGAGAATGCTGCAGAAAGTGACATTAACATGTATGGGCCTTTCCAACATTCCGATAATTCCCATGAAATGACCGCAGTTAAAAAATTGACAGCTGTCAATGCTTCGCATCTGGGTCCTGTTCGCCCTGTTTTCCAATAGTGATCAGTGGATTACATTACATTATCCCTTATTATTTTTTTGTGTTGCCAGCAACACATGCCAGCAAGTCTATTAACCTCACACACTTCCATGCAATGCTGATCTGTTTGTATGTGTGGTGTGTGTGTGTGTGTGTGTGTGTGTGTGTGTGTGTGTGTGTGTGTGTGTGTGTGTGTGTGTGTGTGTGTGTGTGTGTGTGTGTGTGTGTGTGGAGCAGAACGCAGAGGGCTTCAACATGAGCATCCCCATGCCTGGCCACCCAGTGAACTTCTCCCAGGTGACGCTGGGCCAGGCGCAGCGTGACGTGGAGCAGCTGGAGGCGCTCATCTCCGCCCATGACGTCGTTTTCCTCCTAATGGACACCCGCGAGAGCCGCTGGCTACCCACTGTCCTCGCAGCTAGCAAGCGCAAGGTGAGCCACTCATATACACAGCTTAAATATATGTGTGCGTGTTTGTGTGTGTCTCTGTATTAAAACATGTACATAGGTATTTTCATTCTGTTTAATGCATGTGCTAATGGTCATTTCCCATGTGCAGGGAATAAACTAGCTTTTAGCACTGACTAAACTGCAGACTAAATGCTTGACTCATCCTCAGGCATCCTCCACCTTGTTGATTCTCTGATGGCCGATAAGGTCAAACATTTCTGATTAGGAGAGATGACTCACCAGTCTGACCTCATCATGGACACCTGGACTCTTGCTCCTTGGTGCTACTTGGGTGAAGTGTTTAGACGGTAGGCTGACCGGTGGGAGTAGCCAAGCCACTTTATTTGTGTTGTACAGAAGCCACAGTAGTGATATCTGTAGCTGCACCTCAGCAGGGCTGGGATGCCTGAGAGAGCTATGGGATTTGGCTACACGTTGGAGTCCAATAGTTTAGAAAGGTCAGAGGATATCTACTCCCACAGCTACAACAGCTAATAAGATTTTTCTGCCATTTTTTTTTGGTCCTTTGCACTATTCCTGGCACCGTTATGAAATCTAAAGTCAAATTAGCTCATCTTTATGGATGTGTTCATTTACTGGATGTGGCCCAAGACGATGTTTTAGGCTGTTTTATAACCTCGTAACAGGTATACAGTGGCTGCACAAAGCAATAGCCTCACATGGGCCAGACCTGGTCCCTTTTAGATATCTGAGGTCATCCAGAGGCTCTCCGGTGTGGCTGTTTCACATCTTAGTTATCATCTTAGTATAACTTTCATATTTAACAAAGGATCTGGTTTTCTTCAAAACCTTGACTTCGACTCTCCTTCTTACAAGATTATAAAGTCCCAGGGCCCTTTCTGTCAACATGTACTGCAGTACTCTACATGCCTCACTAATACTGTGATAGTTTTATTCAAGGAGGCGCAGCGGGCGGCAAGGCAGAGCAGGGCGGGGTCATGACCTCTGACTGGTGGGTCAGGAGCAGGGAGGCGCATCTCCGTGTGTGTTTATTCACTCGGTGGGTTCCACATAAGCAAATCAAGATCCCAGTGTCAAACATTCATCAGGGGAAGCCAGGTGTTGGATGATTCACCAACACTCTGGCAGACACAGAGAGCCTGCGAGTTTGTGTCCTGAAGGCCATTGAGGATGAAAAATGGGATGGCAAAAAATGGACTCTTCCATTGAAACAGCCCCCAAAATTGTTGTGAAAACAAGACTTGTTTTTCTCTACCTTGTCTTCGGAACAGTTGAATCTCCTAGACGGGGCGAAAACAGATCGGTAATGGCCCCATTCATTTGGCTGACGGCCCCATTCTCTGGTACAAATGGTCTCCCCTTATCAAAAATTAAATTTTCTATTATGTGTGTGTGTGTGTGCGCTGTCTGTATCTGCAGGCAACAGACATTTGTTTATCACATATTCATTCCATTTGTCGTCAGACAGCAATCTGTTATAGATAAGACAACTGGAGGTTGCAGAACTGAAGTTTTACAGGAAGTGTTGGGAACACTGCACACAGAGAACAAATCAGTGTTCTGCTCGTTTGGTCATGAAACATATTTTTCAAGGAGAATAAATGTAATAGATACGTTGGTGGAATATTGTTTTGAGAACTTGTAATGCTACAAACAGTAATGAAACAGTATAAAATTGAATAGTCTTTACTAGCAGAGATTATGAAGAATAGCTAGTTTTTGCAGGGTTGTATGATGTTTTTCTGCATCATATGCAAGTCATCTCATTATTTTTTGAAGACACCCAGTAGGCATATAGGCTTCATTAAAAACAGTTTTGGACCTTTTCATCCAATGCTGCAGTTATTCCTCTTGGCATGTTTACATCAAATGGCAAAATTAAATGTGGAATTAAGACATGCTAGTTGTGTCTTTCATCAGGATAAGATTAGAATCAGAGTTTGCCATGGTTATATTTTCACTGCTGACTGTGTCAAATTCAAAACATTTTCTTCAAGGACTCAAAAATTTTATTTTCTACAGGAGGCTCTCAAAAGATTAGAATATCGTGGTTCATTTCCCCCCCTAATTTAGTTCAAAAAGTGATCTTTCATATCTCTCAAATATTAGAATAAAGAGGTTATAATACAGAAATGTTGGTTTCCAGAGCCTTTAAATGGATATTCCATTTGGGGAATTACGCTCATTTTCCACCTCCCCTCGAGTTAAACAATTGGTTTTTACCTTTTTCCAGTTCATCCAGCCTTTCTCTGAGTCTGGCGATACCACTTTTAGCTCCAGCCTAGCATAGATCACTGAATCGGATTAGGCCATTAGCATCTCGCCCGCTAGATTTCCGGACTGCGTGCTTGCAAACTTTCCCTTGCTTCTCTCTTTCAAGTTTTACCAGGATGCAATATTGAATGTGAGGACTGATTCAATTAGTGCCTGGTGTACCATTTTTAAAAATGTCCTGTCTAACATTAAAACCTTTCAGGCTCCTTAGGAGAAACATGCACTGTTGTGCTTTTTCATAAATTCCATGTTGTCTGAAGGACAGGGAGTGGTCGTCTGTGCCCAGGTACTTAAAGAACTCGACCTGTTCCACTGCCTGCTCCTCTAGCCTGAGTGGTTTGAAGAGAGGGTGTGGGGTGTCAAAGCTCACTGGTCTTGCTATTCCAGGAGCTCTCTATGAACCAAAGGACCACAGTGTTTTTATGTACTGCCTGAATATGGGCAGGGAGTGCTCGTATGTAAGGTTGGCCACTAAGGCCATGTCATTAGCTTATTTGAAAAGTGACATTCCATTGTTGCTGTAGGTGATTTCATTTGTGTATGTGGAGAAGAATGGGAGACCAGACATAACCCTGTGGGACCCCAGTATTTTAAACAGTGTTGCTAGATTTAAAAGACATAGCCCTGTGGGACCCCAGTATTTAAAACGGTGTTGCTAGATTTAAAAGACACATCCCTGTTTTGAGATCCTAGCAAATTCCTGCATGGCATCCAATTCAAGGCTCACATTGCATCCCAATTTGTTCAACAAAGAAGCCCCTTTTTTGCCTCTACTTTGTTCATGGCAATGCAGTAAAACGTTGTTGTAGAGAATCATTATGAGTGCCTACACCATAGGCACACACAGGCTAACACGCAAACTCGGGTCAAGTCAAGTCAGATCAGTTCATGTCACAGATATGGAGTGCAGAAAGGTCATTTTTCATCACTAAATAAAAGAAATGACATTTATTTCTGTAAGGCGCACACCACATAATGTCTGTAAATTGCTCAGCCCCAGAGAATCCCTCCACCATGGCAATGATATTGCCAGATTCAGGACAGTCTGCTCTACACACACATGTAAGGCAAGTCGAGCTGCCAGCTTGCAGTGGTGAGATACATGTCAAAATATAAGAATTTGTATAATACGCTTTTTGTATTTTTATTATTTAACATAATAACCTAATGGTGATATAACATAATGGTGATAACGCTTGTCGGTAGGGCCCCCTTGGAATTTTTGCTTGGGGCCCCCACAGACTCTAGAATCGCCTCTGGTATCATTCATGGCTTTGGCTTGAGGCTTCTTGGGAACAGGGATGATCGTTGTCTCTTTCCATGCCAGGGGAACGAAGTATTCAGGATGAAGTTGAGTCACTTCACTACCCTGTGTGCTGTACACTCACACAGTATTCTGCCCTTGAACCCATTTGGTCCAGGGGCTTTCCTCAGATGTAGCTTGGAGAGGATGGAGGCAATCTCTTTCTCTCTCCTTGTAAAAATACCATTTTCTTAAGGTTGAGATAGTGTTTCATCTCTCTGGTTACCCAGGGCTTGTTGTTGGAGTATAGCCTGACTTGTTTATTTGGAATGACATGTATGGTCAGATGGAGTCATTGAGTATGTTCAGGTCACCCTCACCTTGTCTGGAAGAACATTTCCCAGTCAGTTCAAAACACCGCCTCAGTGTTTTCAGTCATTATTCCAAACCTGAGTGTTTTTTGAATGCACCTTGTGTGTTTTTATTATGATTGCCTGGACCTGGTGTGTGTATTCATAGGGACATAGGGGCAAGAGTCACAGTCAGCCATCAGAATTCATGAAGTAAATGATGCCCATCTGTCGTTTACAGCCATGCAAAGACTGCCCCCGATTGATTTTACTATTCTGCTAGTGTCTCGATCAAAACCTATGAATGTATATCCATCCAAACTCACTTTAATATCCTCAGACAGCCATGTTTCAGTGGAGCAAAACAAACTTGTGTTCCGGACGGTAATCCAGTAGTCTTGTGTTCCGACCGGTTGTCGCTGTCAACTCATCCAGTTTATTCCACAGAGATGCACATTTGAGAGAAAACAAGCAGGTAATGGCAGCCTACTTCCTCGTCTCCTTAGCCTGTTCTTAATTCTCTCTCTTGATCCTCTTTCTCTCCAAATGCGTTTCTGTATCAGACGCTCGGGTGTGAGATCCAGTAGAGAGTGTTGGTACTTCCTGGGATGCATGCTGTAGCTCTAAAAGGTCAACCCAGGTATGTAGGAGTTTACATGGGTTGGCGATGTCACCACTGCCTGCCAAATCCAACCCTCCCAAGACAGTTGCAGAACACAAGCAAAACGCAAAGTCAGATTTATCATACTTGTTGGATCGCATATCAATCTCAACAGGATGATAAAACGAAATTATATTTAAATGATTACAACAATTTTGAGTCTCAAACGTTGAGTCATTCAAACAGAGAAGCGCCTCACTTTATGGCCATAACCTAGTCTTTAGTGAGTGTTGCTGTAAATGACCATACATCTTCTCTTGTGTCTCCAGCTCGTGGTGAACGCTGCCCTGGGATTCGACACCTTCGTGGTGATGCGGCATGGTCTGAAGCGGCCTCATGGCGAGACGGCCGATTCTAGCCCCTCGTCCGCCTCCAGTGCCTCGGCTTCATCCTCCTCCACACCCGCGGCGCCCTCTCTCCCAGGAGCCTCTCTGTTCTCCAACATCCCCGGCCACCGGCTGGGCTGCTACTTCTGCAATGATGTGGTAGCACCAGGCGATGTGAGTAATGCTGCAGGTCTAGCTCACTGGGAACATTCCCGCACAGGACTCCAAAAAACGCTGCTCGTCCGTTACTGGAACTCTGCACCCAGAACCTTGTCAGGAGAGACACAGACTGTTAATGTGCTGTGGGCCACAGCTGTGAATATGGAATATCATTTCAATAAGAGCTGTACCATAATTAGCGCAGTATTGAGACAAACACAAGCAATTCAATTGATTTTTTGGTTGCTAAATTAAGCTCTCTATTCAGGAGTTTGTGCACACAGCATTTCAATGCTTTCAAAGTAGGTGAACAGTGCCATTTCATTATTAGATTAGATTTTTAGATTAGATTCAACTTTATTTTTCATTGTGCAGAATACAAGTACAATGACAACGAAATGCAGTTTGCGTCTAACCAGAAGTGCATTAGATGTCAATCAATAAGATAATCATCTCTATTAACTCTAATATGAAACTCAGTTGGAGCTGATTAGGCTTTTCTTTTCTGTATTTGTGTTTGCAGTCCACCAGGGACCGGACATTAGACCAGCAGTGCACCGTGAGCAGACCAGGCCTGGCCATGATCGCTGGAGCTCTGGCTGTGGAGATGATGGTGTCCATCCTCCAGCATGCAGAGGGGTAGGCATTCCTCCACTCACCAAAGACGGGCCTCATAAAAGCAACGGGTCTACCCTATATGACCATTTATGGTGTTGTGAAAAAGAGTTGTTATGAAAAAAAAAAGGCTTCTAGTGCTCTTATAGTGTTTGCACACCAATCACAATGCAGCCAAATAGTCATATCACATCTTTCCTATGAATAATCGTTACATTATATGTGGTGTTGTGGCTTAGGACTTGTCTGTGGGTGCTGCTTGAAACTATCATTTCAAAAAGGATTGTTTATGCTGATTCAATCATTTGTAATATTATACTCTAGATGGACAAAAAGTATGGGGTCACTGAAAACCACTTAATCATTGAATTCATATGTTTCATTCAAACCCATTGCTACAGATGTATAAAATCAAGCTCGTAGTCATGCAGTCTGCATTTACAAACATTTGTGAAAAGAATGGGTTCTTCTGACGATCTCAGTGAATACAAACATGGTACTGTCATAGGATGCACAAACCAAGGTCCATAAAGACATGTTTGAGTGAGTTTGGTGTGGAAGAACTTGACTGGCCCACACAGATCCCTGACCTCAACCTCATCGAATACCTCTGGGATAAACTAACGGATGTTGTGAGCTAGGCCTTCTTATCCAACATCAGTGCTTGACCTCACTACTGCTCTTCTGGATGAATGGGCAAAAAATCCCACAGACAGAATCCAAAATCTTGTGGAAAGCCTTACCAGAAAACTGGAAGCTGCTGCAGCTGTCCTATGCCTATAGATTTAGAATGGGATTTCATAAATGCTCCTGTAGGTGCAATGGCCAAGTGTCCCCAATACTTCTGTCCATATTTAGTGTATTTACAGTAGGAAATCCATGGAAATGTCATGCATTTTTTGACATGTGGCAATTAGGAGAGATACTACAATCTCTGTCATTGAGCTAACATAACCATGGCATACACCGTCAGAAGGGCTATGACAATCAGTGGCAAGTAACAGTGATGTGTCAGCAACTGATAGTTGTCTTAAGGGTACGGTGCAGAGACTATAACTGTTTTAAATCAGGTTGTCAGGTTATAACTGTTTTAAATGTCAGGTTGGTAAAATGGTAACATTTGTGACATGGTTATGCCAATCTTGTATGTATGACTTAAGTGTTAGCACAGTTTTCACACTGAGAGCCTTTAGTTTGTTTTAATCAAACCCGAGTGCGTTTGAGCCCTTGTTTTGGTTTGTTCGTGTTGGTTGGGATGCAATAATTGCACTCAGGTGTGCACCAAATTGATCGGTCCGAGACTTCCAAAAACAGGTGGTCTCGGTCCGCACCATCTAGCAAACTCTGGTGCAGTCCTGCTGGTGAGAAAGCCAACTTGAAACAAACAGGTCCAATGGTCTAGTTGTAGTGAATTATGGAAGTTAAGTTCACTGGATCATTGGTAAAATTAGGTACATTTTATTTCCTTTTCACTTCATAAATGGCATGCGTGATAAGGTCCTTATAACATGAAACATGGACAAATGTGGATGCGTGAGGAGATACAAACAATGTTTGATACATGTATGGTCGGCTGAGTAAATCAGATTATTTTCTAGTCACGACTCGTTTCCGAACTCCACAATTTTCCAAAAGTCACAAATGGAAACAATGAGCCAAGATCGCCCCGCAAAACTGTCACTCCAGTGTGTAGCCTACAACGAAATAGCTCATAATAGCTGGAAGAAACACCTGAGGGAGCTGTCTGCTCAATTCCCACGCGTTGTGGTCCGCCTAGAAACAATGCGTGTGTGAAACCGAACTGGACCAAGTTTGTTTGCAACATTGTACCAATTTATTGCCTGCTGCCGACCAAATAACTGAACTATAAAGCCCTGAATGAATGTCTTGGGGAAAGGTGACACAGCACTATTTTCACTCAGTTTGGTTCAGTCAGGGCTATGGACCTTGAACAGTTTCCCATGACCTCCGGACTGGAGAGAGTCCAGTCTTCATCTGGTTGGCGGGCTGTTGCTGAGCTGCTGCTGGTCTCGGGCTCTGAGCAAAGCCCTTGCAGACTGACAGCCTTGACATGACAAGTGGCACCAGCACATCCACAGCGTCATCAGAGCAACGGTGAATAACAATCAGCTCTCACCAGCTGGGAGATATGCTGCACCAGACAGCTCATCATTTTATTTGCATTCTGTGTTAACTTAGTACTAGCCCAAAAAGGATTTCATGATTAGTTTGTGAAAATTCTGAAATTAAAATTATGAGATCGAAAAGTTATTTTTATTTTGTGAGGCATAGGTTCTTTCATCTGTATTTAGTGTGCATAATGCAAGGGTGTTTGCAATTGTGTGTGTGTGTTTGTGTTTGTTTTAAGTGTGTGTTTGGTTGTGTGTGTGTGTTTTTGTGTTGAGACAGCCTTTGTGAATGGGACCTCCCATTGCCAAAGATAGAGCTGGTCCCTCACTGAGCGTCTCTCTGGATGCATTAGGCTCTGGGATGGAAGGCCTCTGCCTGGGCCAGATAAAAGGCTCAGTGGAGAGGAGGCTGAAAGACTAGAGCTGCTGCAAATGGGAGAGAGAGACGCTTTGTCACAGCGCATTCCATATAGCGCACATCTTTTGAAATGCCATCTGCCACCCTCTCCCATGACCGCTCACGGAAAAGTGGCAATTTATAATCGGCATTAGCTGACAAAAACATGGGCTATTGGCACCGCCTACTCAAACATTCATTCGAGTCGTTCATAGACGTGCCCTTTGACAGTAAATAGTAAATTGTTTGGTGTAGAATCAGCTGCAGGTCACTTGTGTTGGTCTTAAGGGCAGACGGGTAAAGTAAAGGAAGCCGCTTCCACAGATGTGCGGACAGAGGGAACACATGACGGGAAGCCGTGAGCACGTCTGACCTCTCCAGGGCTGTGTTTGTGCTGATGACTCACAGCTCTCTGGAGGGCCTTTGATGCAGGAGCTCTAATGGAAATCAATCTAGTCCACTTCCCAGTGCTAACAGCACAAGCGGGCTATTAGGCATAAGGGCCTGGACAGGTGTGACCGGTCGTGTTTGTGTGCTGCATAATGAGGTGAAGTGATGGATGACCAGAGTAAATAGTCGGCCCGTGTTGGTCTCATCCAGTTTGCTGTGTTGTGGTGCGCAGTAACCTGTTATCCTAGTGGGTGTCCACATGACACAAGATGTCCTTTGGCATTCTGCCCGTTTTTAGCAGTCATTTCAAATTCCAAGATGTGCAAATGAAAGAGGAAACACAGACCTGTATTTTGGGTTCATGGTAGCTTTGTAGCCCTGCTCCGAACTCTCCTTATGCAACAGACTCAATGTACAAACACTTTTCTATTCCATGTCTGCTTTAAAAACCAAGAAAAGATTGTGGCACCATATCCAGTTTGACAATTCTTTAGCTTCTCTCCTAGCCATAAACAATTATTTAGCTTCTCTCCTAGCCATAAACAATTCTTTAGCTTCTCTCCTAGCCATAAACATGATGGCTGCACTGCAACTGTGCTTCAGTGCTCCACCTCTGGCCTGTTGAGAGGATAGAGGAAGAGCACACTTCTCCTCCTCAGAGCCCAGGATCACAAGGGCCAATAGGAATTGATGAGGGTGCTTAAAGTCATCAAGGGCCGATTAACGGGGGAGGGTGTGCAGGGCTGGCGGAGCCCGTGTCATGCCTGAGGTGCTGGTGTGTGTGACGTGTGCGCGTGTGTGTGTGCTGTCAGAGGGGAAGTGTGGTGAAGGAGGGCGGAGCCTGCGGAGGAGCTTGTGAAGACAGGGAGCCAACGTTCACAACAGCCCTGCAGTGCGCTAGCGGCCCACACGGCACAAGCACATCATTTCAATTCACAGTGGATTTCAGTTTCAGTTGCATGCAAAAATGGTTGACGAGGGTCGCTTATCATTTAGCCTGCCGTTTGTTACTTCTCCATTACAATTCACCAGTTCACATTGAAGTCAGGGATGATGCTGGCTCTTTTATTCACATAGAACTCACTGGAACACTCAGCCTGTGGTGTTCAATTGGGAAGTTTTAGGCAGCTGGACTCTGACACCTATCTCTCTGCTGCCCAGTGGCAGGGCAGCCTGAAGGTGAACGCATGGCATGGTGTTCAGTTTGGGACGGGTGCCTCTCTCTCCCCTAACACTGAGGCATGCAGACATCTCCCACTACTGTTTTAGAACATGTGCTTCTTCTGTCTCTTTGTCCATCCCCCAATTTTTCTCTCCTCAGTGGTTGAACCCTGTCAGTCTGAAATCTCTCTCTCTCTCTCTCTTTCTCTCTCTCTATTTTCTTTCTTTGCCTGACTTCCTCTTCTCTCTTTTTGGCAGGGGCTACGCAGTGGCCAGCAGCAGTGATGACCGCATGAATGAGCCTCCCACGTCCTTGGGTTTGGTCCCACATCAGGTCAGTCATCTCTCACTCCTCCACACTCCCCACTCCCTGACCCCACACCACATCTCTCACTCCCCCACACTCCCCACTCTATGAAGTTAGAGAGGCTGAGGAGGTCCACTTCAGTCTGACCAGTGCTCTGCCAGGAGGACTTCTCTGACCATCTCTACTGGTCCATCAGGACCCATAGTCTCCAGTTGGTTCATGCAGCCTCTTGCACTTGTTTCCCAGCAAGTACAAGTGGGACTCAGCACAGCCAATTACAAAAGCAGTTGGTTCACACTGCATTCCATAACTATCCTACCACTACACCCACTTCACTCACACACGCATGCCTATGCAAACGCACACACATACACACACACACACACACACACACACACACACACACACACTGACAAACATACATAATTCGGGCCAATTAGCAGTGGAAGCTGCAATCAGGGCGATTGTGACTTGAAATGGCTGCATATCCGGAAGCCTTGAAGAATTTAGAGCATTCTGTCTCTTTCATTCACTTCTGCTCTGGTCCCCTCCTCCCCTCTCTCTCTCTCTCTCATTCTATCTGCATCTTTGTTTGGCTTAATAGCCTCCTCACGCACATATTTGAGGGAATGGAGCGCATGCCTGCCTGCCGCGCTTAAAGAGCCGGAACGGATCAGCATCAGGCTGAGCATGCGTGTGTGTGTGTGTGTGTGTGTGTGTATGTATATGTGTGTGGATGTTTATGTGTCTGTGTCTGTAGATGTGTTAGCAAGAGCCTGAGTTTGTGTGTGTGTGACTGTTTATGTGTGTGTGTGTGTGTGTATATATATATATATATATATATATATATATATATATATATATATATATATATATATATATATATATATATGTGTGTGTGTGTGTGTGTGTGTGTGTGTGAGAAATAGATGAAAATAGCTTCCCTGAAGGAGCTCTCGCAGAGGCACAATCTCTGTCACCTCCTTGCCCTTGGAGAACCACCCATTCTTGCTTTAATCCTCCCAATTTTATCAGTGCAAGACCTCCTGCCTCTTTTGCACAAACGTATACACCTCTCACACACAGGTGTTCCTACACACTGACATCCCTCTTCACCTCCAGACGCTCCCTACACCCCACACCTTCTGCTGGGCTCTGCTGCGGGAGACGGTACAGCGGTAGAGAACAGGGGCGTTTCAGCTCCCTATGGAGGAGCAGGGCGGACTTGGGGAAAGTCATCTGGATAATCCATGCTGAATGGGTTTCCTGGGAAAGCTCCCCGCTGAGTGCCTGGTTGTCCCACTTTGTTATTTGCTTTATCGTCAGGAAACAAGCGAGCCTTTTCTGTCCTGTGTTGTGATCCCCTGGAGCCGGCAGAAAGGGCGAATGATGGGGATGGAGAGAGGGAGACAATGGACACGCACCACTTACTTCCTCTGTTCAGAGCGCATATGCATATCACCTCTCCCGACCAGCACTGACAGAGCAGGAACGGATGTTGGGTTAATCAATGCATATACTCAAAGGCACTTCACGTGTGTGAGTTCACTAAGTGTCAGTGAAAGTGGCTGTGATAAGACACATGGCTGTAAGTAGGTCTGTCTGGTGACTACTAACAGGACTGTAGATTAGCGGCTTTCTGGATGATGCATTCTGGGGTCTTGTGGAAAGAAGTTTATGTTCTGAACAGTCAGCTAGCTGACATGATACAATTCAATATAATGTTAAGTGATGAATGTGTGATCAGTTACTTAAACAAGTAGTGTTTTTTGTATTCAAAACTCTTGATTCCTGAAATGTTTGGTGGATCATTTTTGTTTAATGTTATATCCACCACATTGTCCAGTTTCCACTTGAAAGTGTTCCGTCATTACGCACCTAAATGCAATTGGTAGTCCTTCAGCCTCGTGTCTGCCCACTACTTGACCGCCTGCTCCAACGTGGCTGAACGAAAAGTGGCACCAGAAGCGACCTTCCCAGTGCCCACAGCGATGGTGCCGAGGGCACTCGGAGGGCGGGCCGCAGCGGGAGGGCAGGGCTTCATTAGCCGCAGCACACCACTGTGCGTGTCGCAGCGCGCCGGCTGGCCCTTCCAACCGCCCGCCACACTGCCCACCCAACAACGCTGCCTGGGCTCCACACTTAACCCGATTAATTAGAGTGAGGCATTAGTCAGCGACGTGGTGCTGTCACCCACGTATGAGAGGGGCATTCAGGCTGGAGATGGGGAAATGTGATTGGGGGGGGGGGGCCTGGACGACTTAGACAGCATCCCTCCCTCAGCTTGTCGCAGATTAGCATCACATTCCACGGAGCTGTCTCTTCTAGCGCCTGTTTTTGTGCTGCCATCTTTGCTCAGTGTGTGTGTGTGTGTGTGTGTGTGTGTGTGTGTGTGTGGGAGTGTCTCTGACAAGATGGCTCAGTGGAAGGAGATGATTGTGCCTTCATCCATGTGGATGGGAGTGGGGGTGGTGATTAGCTGTGAAGCCACACTGCCCCCTGGTGTTTATGAAGGAGAATTGCAAATGAGCCTTTAAAATATGTCCACTTCCCTCTGCCTGCAGCTTTAGCCTCAGCTCTGCTCTTCTCCCCAGGAAAGAAGACAACATGGTGGCCAATAGCCAATTTTTATTAATAATTGACAATTATATAATATATAAAGACAACGCCATTTTATTTCAAGTGGAGGATTAAATCAAAAATGGGTGGTTCTCCAAGGGCAAGGAAGTGACGCAGAGATTGTGCCTCTGCGAAAGCTCTTCAGGGAGGCTATTTCCATTTCAAATATGCACGCACGCACGCACGCACGTACGCGTAAACACACATATTACGTCTTTTATCTTCCTCTGGGGAGCTTCTTTTAATTTGCCTTTCAATGGAGATAAAGCTGCTTGAGTGAGCAGAGGGAGACGTGTTAGCGGGCTGAGTTTGGAGGATCCGCTCAGCTGCTCCGCTCCAGAGAGGCCACAGCACGGCAGCCTAATTGAAGGCAGAGGAGGCTTTGATTCACCTGCTGTGCAAGCATCATGGGAAGATGCTGATGAGTAAATTTAGCTAGAAAGACAGTTAATGTACTACATTTGGATTGAAGCATATTTTATATATCTGCAGTGTGAAGTAATGTGTATGGCATATAAAGAGAATAGACAGGTGTTATATATGTTATTAACAGCAGGGGGTGCTGTGGTCAACCATTTCTTTCCATATGCAGAATTTGTGTCACCCTAAAGAAGACTCTTCTCTGTATTCTTTTCATACTGCAGATCCGAGGATTTCTGTCCCGATTTGACAACGTCCTTCCTGCAAGTCTGGCCTTTGACAAGTGTACCGCCTGCTCACCGATAGTAAGTCATGCCCCAACTGCGTAACATGCTCCAGTGAAACGCTCGATGATTGAAACATAAACATTGGGCCTGAAATAGCCGATGTCATAACACACAGTCTCCTCCTGTGCAGCCCAAGCTCATTACAAGGCTGATTGCTTACACATGGCACACTCTCTATCTTGTCATGCTTGTGCTCAGTAGTCAACCCACTGTCCTCCTAGTAGTGTACTGCACACGCACACGTGTTCTACTGCATGTTGGACTTCTCCCTCACATTCTTACATCCCACTTCAGACTCTGCAGAAAATTCCCCTCGTGGAGCAGCATGGCTTTTGAATGCCATGGATTTTCTGCAGAGTGACTGAATGCGGAGATGAATGCATGGCGTTCGGAGGGGAAATTAGAGAGCGTCTTGGGGTAAAGCAAAGGCCATATGGTCCCAATCAGGCCACAGTTGGTCGTTGATGTCACTGTCGTATGTGAACAATTAAATGGCGGACAGAAGTGTTTTTTCCCTGGGGACCTGGTGCTGTCGAAGGGCCTTAGTTCTATAAATCACAGAGGGAAGCCACTTAATCTCTTCAGCATGTGTGGATGTGATCTCTCTCTCTCTTTCTCTCTTGCTGTCTTTCACTCACTCTCTTCTCTGTCCCTCCCTCTCTCTTCCCCTCTCATTTTTCTCAACTGTCTTTCATGCCCTCTTGCACTCTTCATCTCTCTTTCTCTTCTCTCTCTCTTTCTCTCTCTCTTTCTCTCTCTCTCTCTCTGTCTGTTCTCCTCAGCCACAGGGACAATAGCCTTCCCAGCAAGGCCCTGTTGTATTCATGGCACACTGTTTTGATTGGTTGTTAAGGGTTAGAGTGTGCCAGCCAGGCCAGAGGCATTAAACTAGGAGCAAACCCACAGCTCAGTTGACCTCCATGACTGTCTGTGCTTTAAACTAGGAGCAAACCTACAGCTCAGTTGACCTCCATGACTGTCTGTGCTTTAAACTAGGAGCAAACCCACAGCTCAGTTGACCTCCATGACTCTGTCTGTGCTTTAAACTAGGAGCAAACCCACAGTTCAGTTGACATCCATGACTCTGTCTGTGCTTTCCTTCGACTCGCTCCCCATCTCCCTACCTCTTTAGCATTCCCACTCCCATCCCCTCTCCAGCATTCCCACTCCCATCACCTCTTTAGCATTCCCACTCCCATCACCTCTCCCACTCCCATCACCTCTCCAGCATTCCCTCTCCCATCACCTCTCCAGCTCCCATCACCTCTCCAGCTCCGCCTCCCCTCCCCACACACATTCAAGTGCACTTCCGTAGACTCTTGACATACATCAGCACAAATACTGGCCTGGGTTTTCCCATGCTGCTGAGCGGTTTTATTCGCGCTGCTAGGCAGCCTGGATTCCATGGACCCGATTTTCACCTCAACAAAGGAACCAATCACAGAACGGAGGGGGGGCAGCAAGACTATGACGACACACCGAAGCGGTTATGAGTTACGTACAGACGCATTTGATAGGCTTTCGTAGCACCCAATAAACGTCTCTGGGCATTCGTAAACCGCGTCTTATATACGAGAAAATTAATGTGTAGTTCCCAGACCCCATCTCAATGAGATGAGGTCTGGCGTTAGCCAGGCTACATAAGATCACCTAAACTCATTTGTAGTTGTATTATACCATGGTTGAAAAGAGTGTCGTTTAAAAAGTGATATACTACACCTATAAAATTATTATGACGTTGCTTGACAATCCCTGAGTTAGTCCGCTCAGCTGTCAATCAACATTCAACATTCCACAGCGTTGCGATAAACAGCTGAAAAAACTAACGATTTTAACTCTCAAAACTCATTTAGTATTAATAGATTTCATATTTATTTATTTCGTAAGTGACCATGGTATAAACGGGATAATGTCAGAAATAAATGCTAAATGCCTCCGCTTTGCGTCGGACGGTTCACGCCGCCGCGTCGTCCATTTATTTCTGATAATGGACACCTCGTCGGGCATTATCCCTTACTTCATGGTCTGTTTTCTCTCACTATCTTCAGCTCTCTCACTGTTGTTTCATGTGTTGTTCTCTCTCTCTCTTTCTCTTTCTCTCTCTCCCTCTCTCTGTCAGTGGTGCTGAATGCCTCCTTTGTAGTCATATGAAAGGGTCATAAAAGCTTTAGATGTGGCACTAGATGGCACTTTCATGTGTGAATGGTGAGTGGTGAGGTGAGCAGCACACCTCTGACCCCCGGGCTGCTTCATGACCCCGGCCTTCGCACCCGCCATTCGCACCCCACACTTAGAACCCACGTTCTCAATCTACGCTCACAACCCACGCTCTCAACCCACGCTCACAACCCACGTTCTCAACCCCACGTTCTCAACCCCACGTTCTCAACCCCACGTTCTCAACCCACGTTCTCAACCCACGCTCACAACCTACACCCACAACCCACGCTCAAAACCCACGCTAACAACCCACGTTCTCAACCCACGCTCACAGCTTCGTGCTGAGGGGAACATAGAGCTTCATAACAGTGGACTGGGTCTTCCTCTCAGGCTCCTGTTCCTAGGCAGCTTGTGTAAGAATGATAGTAAGTACCTGGGGTTGCATTCAGCAGTTTAATGCATATTTGGACCATTCAAAGAGGAAATTCTGAATAGAAGCACCTAATATTTGCATCTAAGCATCTAAGTCAAATGAGAAATTGTTTTGCTAGAGAAGTAATTCCTGATTCACATTGACCTCATTGGACTAATAGCTTGTGTAATGAGAGTTTTGTGTGTGAGACGGCGAACTGATTTCTTTTATTATTCAACAAGCTCTGGCCATGACTCACAAACATATTAGCAGAAGTCAAATACAGATTTGTCAAATACTCCACGTATTTTAGCACAATTGTGTTAGTTCTTCTCAAAGTTGTCAGGTGGTGCTGGCTTTATTGTGAGAGTCCATTTTGCCGGCTGTGAGTTTGTGGCCCTATTGTCTGTGTCTCACATCCTGGGAGCATATATATCACCACAACACTGCTCCACGCTCAGCTGTGTGGGACCAGGAAACCATGGAAACAAAACAATTCGCCTCTCAGCAGAGAGCCTGTAAATTTCAGCTTGTTTCTCATTTTCACTCTCTGTCTCTCTCTCTGTCTCTCTCTCTATCTGTCTCTCTCTCTTTCTGTCTCGCTTCACCTCTGTGTGTCACCCCACCACCACCCCACTCCCACCCCCCCCCCCCCAAACGCCAAACGAAAAACGGCTGAAACAACATCTCTCGAAAATAAACAGGGCTGTGAATGTTGTTGCAGATCTCTTTTTAAAAAAATGATAATGCTTTTCTGTGGAGCCGACCTGCGCCCAGCGTGCATGGGGGGTGGACGTAGTCCTGGCTATTCTGTATCTGGAGCACTTGAAGTGCTGCCAAGTTGACAGCTAGTGTCCAGCTTGTCCACTGGCCTATTTGAAGCCTCCAGCAGCCCTGTGCCTGGGCGGTGTGGGCGGCCGTGAGCCCAGGTCTCCGGTCCTCAGTTGGCGTTGCTTTAGAAGGGCTAATGACTGCTCTCTTGACAAGACAGCTTCAAAGGGCCATTTTGAACGTTCCAATTTTTCTCTGTGTTTTTTTTTAACCTCCTCCAGTTTTCCTGTCTCTATTTCTCGCTGTCTCCTTCACGAAACAGTTGTGGAAGGGAAGTTATGAGAGGCTAAAGGCGGACCACATCTAACTCTGTGTGAGCCATACTGTATGCAAACCAGATGTGCTTTTCTCCCCCCCCCCCCCCCCCCCCCCCGCTCCTCCTCTTGCTCCACTTTCACAACCCCCATCCCCCTCTGTGTCACAGTTGCCATGGTTTAATAGGACCGCATCAATCAAAAAGCACTGACTTCGGAAGGGGGGGATCCACTTCTGGAAAACATAATGAAATCTTGTAAAAAGTTGCTCTCACACCCATTGCTATGTTACAAAAAGGAGGGAGGGAGGGAAGTACGTTGTTTGCACAGGTTCCAAATATTCAAAAGCACAATATTAGGCATATATACGAAGGGGAAGAACAAACAAGGAACAAACACACAGACCCAGAAAGTTCCAAAGGTTCCACAACAGTGTTCTTTTTTCCTCTCTCCCCCGCTCCCCCTCCCTTTCTCTCTCTCTCCTGTCTGGGACACTAAAAGCAGACGCCATTTAACTCAGTAATGTATTCCTCCTATGTTGGGGATGGAGGGTCTTTATCTGCTATAGAGAGAATAGAGTGATAATGGGCCTTCTAGGGCCGTGGAGCCGTGCTGGGGGAGAGGGAGGAAGTCTGTTGGAGATGAGGCACACTAGGGCTCCACCCGGACATGCAGTGGTGCCAGATGTCTGCAGCAGCTCCCGACGGCTTTTGTGAAGAGTGAAAAGTGATCCGACCTTCTCACCCGCCCCCCACCCACTCCCCTCTCTACCACTCACACACAAAAGCTTTAGGTTTCACCTGAGCTACAGTATGGCATCAACCTAAACTGCTGCCATTGGTTTCAGAGTAGCTGAGAATGGTGTGTTTTGTGGACCAACTCATTTTAAAAGCTGTATTTCTCTCTGATAAAATAGTTTTGGATAAGATGACTTATCTCACTGACATAGTTGCAATTCACACATCACAGGCAGGTTATTAAACAGAGCCATGTCAGCATTTTCTGTGTATTTTCTGTGTCATTAGTATTATGTAATAGGAAATATTTTATACTAATCAGATCTGGATAGCAGCTAGCTATGAGGGATTCTCCCCTGCGATTGTAATGAAATATCTTCACTTATACAACTGTTTATGACTATCCTTCTGACTCAGTGTCTGTTGTTGCTGCCCTGTGCTGA
This sequence comes from Alosa sapidissima, assembly GCF_018492685.1. Classification (NCBI taxonomy): domain Eukaryota; kingdom Metazoa; phylum Chordata; class Actinopteri; order Clupeiformes; family Clupeidae; genus Alosa; species Alosa sapidissima. The sequence goes on from NC_055960.1 coordinate 5,176,640, forward strand.
ACTGCAGGTTCTTGATCATTATGAGCGAGAGGGCTTCCAGTTCCTGTCCAAGGTCTTCAATTCCTCCCACTCCTTCCTGGAAGACCTGACCGGGCTCACGCTGCTGCACCAGGAAACGCAGGCCGCTGAGGTGAGAGCCTCTCCTCCCTCCCTCCCTCGCTTCCCTCCCCTGCCCTCCCCTGCCCTCCCCCAGCTGGCTGGTCCTTGGTTGAACCATTCTGTCCATCAGTTGATGTGCCATTGCTTCCCCTGGCGTCTGTCTCCCCACATTCTGCATTCTATCACTTTACTGATCTTAAACGTCGCCTTCTTATCGTGTCCTCTTTCAAAACATCCTTGTAGACTTCCTTTCTAGATTTACCTCAGCAGGCCTACTGTTAGAGCAAGAGGCTTATTTCACACCTAGGTCTGAACCACAGGGGACACAGCACACTTATTGATAAACACATCTGCAAAGAATCTGGACATTACTGGTACAAGAGTGTATTATCCATCATTCCTTCATCATCCAGCATACCCCAAAGAACAGGAAAACTTGGAGTACTAAGTAGTACAACAAGACTTCTTAATGAAAACCCTTCACATCACAACATTTTCAATTATTATTGCCTACAGTATGTCTGTCAGCAGGAAATTCAATCTGGCAATGGACTGTGTTAGAGCTGTGACATAACTCCTTTCCATAGCGCCTTAGTTCAATTCTAAACAACAATTTAGTTGTGTTTTGTGAAAGTAATAGGTAAAATAACCCAGAATTATGTGAGGGGGTGTTAACTTAATCATGGCAGCCCATCAATGCCAGCAGTGTCGTGGCCACATGATGCAGTTCTGTACTTTTGGTGCATTTACAAACAAGTCATTCGCTTTTGGTGGGAACCCTAGCTGATGCAGAGATCATCTGCATCAGTAGACTGCAGGATGTCGGAAATTAACAGGATTTTCTTTTTTCTGTGTGTGGGCAAGCTCTCCAGATTGGAGTGTTTGTTTAGAGATGAGTGAGTGATGATTCAAGCATGTTAACACCAGGATCCAGAATCAGGGAAGGGGCCCCTCGGTTTGGAGCCGATTTTCCTTTCTCCAAACATGACCTCGTCAGAGCTAAGAAATAACACTGCAGAGATTTCCACGAGTGGCCGGGGTCTGGGCTGTTTTGAGCATGGAGATTAATGGCCAGGAACTGTTTTCAGGATTACTTTTTAAACAGGTCTTCACTGCCAGATGGATCTTTAAAAACCTTCTATAACATACTGCAATTGGTCCAGTTCTGAATTCACATCTCAGAAGGTGAAATTAATTTTCCTCAGATTTTGGGGCATTGAATCAGAAGGTGTCTTTTGGAGGCACTGAGAAAAGGCCCTGTTCGGTACCATTACATAAGCTTGGTAGATCCCGCACAGAGAGGCAAAATGATTATTTGAGGCAGTAGAGTGAGAAGCCAAAGTCCTCTCAGTCAGAAGCGTGGAAACATGAAGCTTTGGCGTATATGACTCAGAGGGGTAAATCCCACAGTAGATGAACGAGTGGAGTACTCGGCTTTCTCAGAGCGAGATATCAAGGACAAAAACTTTAGCAATTTGTGGAATGACAGTTGTGTCCATATCCCCATATTCATGCAAAGCTAGAGACTGGCACTGCTGTACTTTCTCACCATATGTGCACCTACATGTATGATTTAGACATTCTTGGCAGGAACTGTCCACATTTGGTTTCTTTTGGAACATTTTGTGTTTTTTTTAACGACAGCCAGAGCGTTGGTATATGGCCTCAGCAGGACTCTTATGACAAATAAGGCTGTGGAGAGCTTTCTGAGACTGTGGGAAAGTCCCACGTCAGTGCTGGTCTCGCCCCCTCAGTGGTGGAGCAGTTTGGGGGAACCTTCCAGATTTGCGCTGCCAGGCTCATTGTCCCTTGGTTGGTTTGAAACACAGTACATTTCAATAACTACTAGGTACTTTTTTCATTTCTGCGTGGGTGTCTTTTTTCCAACTGTACACACAATGAACCATTTGAACAAGTCTTTTTTGACTTAGTCCACAAGTAAACATACAATTGAACTGCGGTTTTTAAATGATTGTTTTCTGTGTTGAGTAAGAAACTCTAAACTTAGGCACATATTAAACCCAAACGTTATGGCATCATGACCACATGTTTTCATCATAATTATTAGTAATCTCATATCTTAATATTTGATTGTTCTTTTTGTGGTTTATCAAAATTTGTCATATTTGAGTCAATGGTAACATTTGCTTTATGTGGATGACCTGTTAGTGTTACACATTGGCCAACTGGTTATCTCCAGTTTTGTTCCAACTGGTTATCTCCAGGTCAATGCTGGTATAAAAAAATTTTCAATTTCATGTAATGCGCATATTAAAATATACACAAATTATGTTTGTACTGTATTATCATGCAGTAACAAGTTTATGGATTGCATGTATAAAATCAAATAAATAGTTATAATATATATATATATATATATATATATATATATATATATATATATATATATATATATATGGATTAACATTGACAATGTCTCTCAAAATATGTTGACTAGGAGGCATGTAAATATTACTAAACAAATACAGTACATTCTAATAATGGAAAAAAATGTTTTTATTAAACATGTCCCAGGCCACAAGATGTATGGCTCAGTTCACTTAGCAGGAGTGTAATATAGTGTGATTAAAGTCACACTTAATATGTGTTTAAGCTTATTTTAGTCATGCTGGGAATTGAAGAGCTGGTTTTATGTGGTGGATAGAGTTTTTGGAATGTTCTTTAAAAAATGTTGACAATTCTTTATATTGAGGTTCTCTGGCTTCAACTAAATGGTTTGGGTTCTGTTCCATCTTTGCATTAGTGTAGCTTTGCAGTCACACATAGGCAGAGACCATGGTAGACAGGGAGACGAGAGTTAGCGATAGCCAGTGCTGACTGATTCTTGTAACTAGGCCTCAACTCGCTCTTTGTCTCAATGTTTGTATGAAGGACACCTTTGTCTCCTCTAAGTTCCCATGTGAGAGTTCAGTTTTCCCATAGTCCTCCGCCTAAGCAGGTGGTTCCATATCCACTAAGCTCCACACAACAGATTTATAGTTGTCTTCTTTGGTCCTGAAATACACATTTCTGTCAGATTGTGTAGTATCTCTGTTCTGGAATAAGCTCAGAAGTGCTTCATTGTTTCATTGTTCCTTTTCAGAGACATACTCTTGGTCTGTTTCAATGAATCACCAGGAAACTGAAAGCTAAAACGTTTGTTTTGAATTATGCTTATTCATTTCTTTTCAGTCATTGCAACTTCCATCAGAAATACAGTACAATTCATTTTGTAGATGTATGTTATAACTTGTAACTTCTCAAAATGATACGGTATACAAGATCTTTCAGAGTTGCTTTCTCATCAAATAAATAATAAATAATAAATAATAACCTGCATTAAGTAACAATTTTCAATAATAAATTCGTTTTTATTACAGAATGATGTGTGTGCAGAAATACACTGCCCCCAAATATGGGCCAGGAACTCGGTGGCACTTGGTTGTTGTTGGCTCCTCATGTTAGTTAGCAGAGTGGGAATGGACGGCTGCTCTAAAGACTTGTGCCCTGGTGGGTCCTGCCCTCTTGCTGAGCCTCAGGAAACACAACACACACAGACTGGGAGGAAATGAGTGTCTGAACAGGATGCTTCGCCTACTTTGCTACTACACAGTACACTCAGGAGCACACAAACCTATGTGACACACACACACACACACACACACACACACACGCGGACACAGACACAGACACTCACTGGCTCGTGGTACCTGGAATTGTGTTCTCATTTCTATGGCAAAAGGGCTGACGTGTCCTGATAAAGAAGGGTGATGACGTTGATTGGGAACGTCATGCTCAGCCACTACAGGTCTCTGATTGCCGAGTGCCCTCAGGCTGACTGTGTTGTCCAGACTTGCCAGTGGCACAAACAATCAGCAGAACGTAGTCGATGGCGTTTTACACATGAGGGGAATGGGAATGTTCAAATAGCTCGTCAGGCCACGTCAGGTGCTTACACTCGATATGACTCAAGCATCCACACCTCCTCTCTTCCTCCCTCTTTCCTGTCCACAGCTGTTTTTATGGAGGGTGTTGTTTTTTTCCCTCCGTTTACCCCTGTGGTCACCGTTTTCCAGAGCTGTGTATAAAGATTAGAGATGTCACCTCACCAGCTGTCACTATGCTGGCGGAAGCTGTTGGGGCAGAGGGCCTTATTTGCTCGCCCTTCATATTTACATTCGTACGTCAGGGACCTGTTTGTGGATTTCCACACACGATCAACATGCCGCGTCCTCCTGGATTCTGGTTGGAAACCCTATTTCAGCCCCCGCCAACGGAAGCGCTAGTCTCTGCCCACGTGTGTGTGTGTGTGTGTGTGTGTGTGTGTGTGTGTGAAGGCCTCTCTCATTTTCTCTGTCTCCAGCTTCTATATGTGTTCTATGTTTTTTTCTCGTTGGGCCTTCTCTCCTTGGTGTGTGGTGTGTTTGTCAGGCAGCAGTGGTGTTCAAGGAATGGTGACTCACACACACACACACACACACACGCACACACACACACGCTGCCTAGACCTCCAGCCTTCCTTCATTTCCGAATGCTCCTGCTCTGCCTCCTCCTCTTCTCTTCTCCCTTGCCATAAATGCAGAGTGGGTTGAATCGTGTGGCGCCACTTGCCATAATATCATTTGCCAGACTACTCTTCCTCACCTCACTTTTGGATGCTAAACTCTCAGAACTCTCGGTTGGGTCCACTTGAATTATAGAGCCAGAATGAGCCACTTGCTATCAACCATGTGGGTTCTATATTGAAACTTTCTTTAAAAAGGCTTATGTACTTGGCTGAGCTCCTTTGGTTGCTCTTGCTGTACTTGTTGTGATTTGGATGCTGTAGCCTGTGGGCTCTTTTAGCACTTCAGAGTTATTACAGTGCACTTAGGCCAGGATCACATCAGCCAGCGGCAAGCGGCAGCGGCAAACGTAACGCAACGCTCAGACCATAATAAGTTTTATCTCGTTCCTAAGCAACACAAACAGTTTGTCAATTGAATATGTTTGTGTTGCGCTTTGAAAGTTGAACCAAGTTCAACGCTCAGCTTGTTCAACGCTAGCGTTACACCAGTGTTGCCACCGCTTCGCTGCCGAACCATAGAGAACAATAGGAAACCTGCCACTTGCCACTGGCTAATGTGATCCGCGCCTTAGAGAGGTATTACAGTGCACTTAGATAGGTATTACAGTGCACTTAGATAGGTATTACAGTGCACTTCAGAGGTATTACAGTGCACTTAGAGAGGTATTAAAGTATACTTCAGAGGTATTACAGTGCACTTAGAGAGGTATTACAGTACACTTCAGAGGTATTACAGTGCACTTAGAGAGGTATTACAGTAGAGGTATTACAGTGCACTTAGAGAGGTATTACAGTACACTTCAGAGGTATTACAGTGCACTTAGAGAGGTATTAAAGTATACTTCAGAGGTATTACAGTGCACTTAGAGAGGTATTACAGTACACTTCAGAGGTATTACAGTGCACTTAGAGAGGTATTACAGTGCACTTAGAGAGGTATTACAGTACACTTCAGAGGTATTACAGTGCACTTAGAGAGGTAGTACAGTACACTTAGAGAGGTAGTACAGTACACTTAGACAGTACACTTAGAGAGGTATTACAGTAGAGAGGTATTACAGTACACTTAGAGAGGTATTACAGTACACTTAATTCAACATTATGCTACTCTCTACAGTTTGTTTGTTTATTCATTCTTTGTTTTAGTTTCATGGGCTGTCTTAGTTTTGCCAATTTCACCTTGTGGTGGCAATCTTGATAACAACCTGAAAACGACCAGCCCCTTATCTCTCGGTTACCTTAGCATGATGTAGCAGCTGGACAGGGTCAGTTCTGTCACCCCAAACTGCCTCACTTCCCCTCAGTGAGTCCCACCGTCCATCACCCGGACGCCCACTGGTCCTGTAAGCACTGCGGTCATCACAGGCCAGATCCCCAGGCCCAACAGCTCGCCGAGGCGTTTTAACACCCGAGAGACAAAAGGGTCTCTGTCCCCAGTGTCCTGCTGTCCCCCTTGCTCTAATATCCCCAAAAGTTTGCCAATCTGCCCAACTGTGACAAAGACTCCATTGTGTGTCACTGGTCAAAATGATACTTCTTCTCTTGTTGCATTATGCCGGACTCCATGAGCCCATGAAGCTCAGGAGCCTCACTCCAAACAGAGATCCATTCAGAGAGACTCAGCAAAGCCTGTGTATTTTTAGACTGGTGTTTGAAGCGCACAGTTTGACTGCTGCCACACTACTCTGTGTGTGTGTGTGTGTGTGTGTGTGTGTGTGTGTGTGTGTGTGTGTGTGTGTGTGATGACCCAGACCCCCTATGAGTAGTCCTCCCCCCGCCCCCATCATGTGATCTGCGTGCTCAGCTACACACTTACTGCTGTGACTGTTGTTTTCCTGGAAGCAGGAATGTTCACGGGCATTGTGTATTCAGTTCCCTACTAGATGGTGAATATTTGGATGAGCTATAATAGTCTGGCGATTGTGCATTGTATTATGTAGCATAGCGTGAGATCATCTCATCTCTACAGTAATATGCTGAAAAGCGGCCATCTTGAGATGGTTGTTATTGCGCACTGCTGTTGGGCACCCACTCAGACGAGCAGATTTATGATCTCTGATTCTCAGAGTGATTTACTCCTCTATTTACCTGTCATCCTCCAGGAGCCACAACAAAACACAGACACCTCTGCTGACTTTTTTTCCCCTTCTCCTGGCGGGAGTGTGTGCCAGGCACCTGTGGTTTAATGGGAGTGCGCTTGTGTACTTTTCCGTTTTGATGTTCTCATTGGAGCCAGAGGTGGCGTGCCTGGGGGTGGAGCGGCCTCTCTCCCAGCGGCTTACACACAGCTTCCTGGGCTTGTGTTGATGCTCCCAGGTTAGGAGCGAGGGGAGCCTTGGGCCCCTTTTCCAAACCCGTGCCCTTGTTTCAGAGTGCTAGTCATGGAAGCCCCATAACTAATGAAGTAGAATGAGCTCATTGGAGCGCGCTGGTCCGAGAGCTCGGGGGAGGCTGATAACACGGGGGCTGCTCTCCTGTCAGTGGTTTGGGTTCTTGCCAGTCTAGTGTGGGATTGCTAGCAGGGAGCGCCATAATCCCCTGTCAAAGTTTCACTAGGGGCCAGGTTCCCGGCTGCTCAGTTGGAGCATAAGCCATGCGGTTAATCATCACCTCCAAGCAATTCGCCTGTAAGCGCTCAGGGAAGCACAAAATTGCACAAGTTGCTAAAGCGAGATATTGCTAATGCTGACTTTTTTTTTTTTTTCCTCCATAATCCGGCTTGGTAACTTTACAACGCATGCTTAGTGTCTAATGATGACTATCAAGTGAAACAGATCATCTAGGATTTGGTACTATTGCAGTAAATATGCTGCTCACTGCATGTTTAGATTGCATCTCAATGCAGTAACTTTTGCATGCTGTATTTTCCCCCCTTTTTCTACAAAAATCTTTCTGGTGCTGTCGGACCTACGCCAGGTATACAACATGTCAGATTCTAAACAGCATGTTATCTTTGTAATGGTGTCTGTGTATAGACAATGAAGAGATAAGTGAGAGTAAAAAAACAGATACATTATTCCAGGAAATACAGGCGTCGGTAGGTATGTTAAAGGAACACGCCATCTTTTGGGGAAATGATCGTATTTGCCATTTAACCCCAGAGTTAGATAAGAGGACACATCCTTCTTTTCTCTGTGTGCAATAACTCAGTCTGACACCGTTAGCCTAGCTTAGCATAATTCACTAGAAGTGGGTAAGACAAGTTAGCTTACAGGGTTATTTATAGAGCTTATTTGGGTTAACTGGGCTAACCCACCTCCACTTCTAGTAGTCTTAACATTGGACTGTGTTGTTGTACTACTCAACCATGTAAGCAGTGCATCTCTGTATTAATGAAGATAAGATGCTACATTATCTTCCCAAAATAAACATGTCTTCATACTTGGATGACATTTGACTGATGTGTGTTGACAGTCAGTCCGCCTCTGAAAATACTCTGGTTGCAATGTGCTGGATTGGAAAGGTATTTGAGTTTGTTTGAATATTTTGGGATCACAGTTATTTTTGCACCACAAAAGATTGTGCCAAATGTGTCATGGCATTCCAGAGGAAACGGCTACTGGCTCATATGTGTATACATTGATGGAATCATATGGAAGATGATCTTTGTCCAGTTCTTACAACTAGCGTCTGGTTGGATTTCCTAACTGGGGCAGCGGAGTAGCTGGAGCATAGAGCGTTCTCATATTCACACTCCTCTGTGATCACAGAAGGAACTGTCAACACACACACACACACACACACACACACACACACACACACACACACACACACACACACACACAACTTTAGGACCTTTTCACTGACCTCTGTCTCACCTCCCCTAGTGCCCACCCACCACGGCCTCAAAGCTGGCACTGACCAGAGGGGTCAATCCCATGCTGTGGTCTCCCAGCTCACTTCCATCTCAGCAGCTCGCCGTGGCCCCTGTTGATTTGAAAAACTTGTCTTACAAAACACGGATGCCAAAATAATACCGCAGGCACATCGTGGAAACCTGATGCCGACGGACGGATGGGTGGCAGGAGCGGCGAGTCCTTGTTAGAGCTGTGGAGCGGGACGCTATAGATGGTAGCCAAGCTCCGGCGCCACCCCACATTTATGTCCTGCTCTCCCTCCCATGGAGTGAGGGTATATGGACAGCCAGACAGATCCGGTTGCAGGCAGTTGACTGGAGGCAGCTCTATCCCACACATGTTATGAAGCCACATCGCCGGTCAGTTTTAGCATCCTTGACCATTTTTAGGACACCATCGTAGCACCTGTAATACCAGATTAGATCCACCATAGACATTTGACTACATGTTGGAGGCCAGGCACTATGGAGGGGAACATCAGGACTAAAGTGAGATGCACTGTGGATGTAACAGGAGAGGAGAGGGGGAGGGGGGAGGAATGAGAGACAGTGCAGTAGTGGCAGCCACTGGGGACGACACTTTTGGGGACCATTTGTTCAGAACTATTTTGCGAATGGTTTCAACCGGAGGTGCCTGTATGACTGTGCCTGTGGCCATACAGTGGTGCATATGTTCACATTTAGCAGCACTGCATGTCTAGCGCAAACATTTAGATTACTCCAACAGTCATTTACTCAGAGTTCTGCATGGGAAGATTACTGTTTTTAAAACAGTGATTATAGATATGCCTACTGTTGTGTTTTAACAAGCTTGGTTTGAATGAGAACTGGCTGGTCACTCCTGGTTATCTAGAATCATCTTATTACTCTGCCTTTGGACTTTATTATATTCTTTTAAATCACCTGCTCCTTTGGATTCCAAGTACTCCAGTGGTGTGCTACAGTAATGTGCACTACTCAAAATGATGTAGATTGTACCAGTTACCTCATATCAGAGATACTTCAAAGTTTGAAAACAAATATGTTTGATCTATATCTATTGACTATACATTTTTGTCTGATTTAAGGTTTATTTGAGAATAATCAAATCTTCTCCCATTTTCTATATGTATAGAGGAAAGAGAACATAAGTAAATAAGTAGGGCTGGATTATACCAAAGCCATTTGCCAGAGATGGCATCTGGGTAACTTTCAGCATGACAAATGCAGAGTCTGGATGGTGACCCAGTGGAGGATGTGTGCCTTGGGAAACTTGGCCCATGACTGTCACACCGGTGGGTTGGTGGGTGGTTATCAGTGCCCATGTAGGAGGCTTGGCAGGAGCGATCCTGGCACAGGGCAGTGGTGTTGTAATCTGCTGGGTGAGCCCGTCCCTAGGATCCAACGGGAGCCACACACCCGGCCTTATCTCTGGCCTGATTGCTCAAGCGACACATGGAGCGGAAAGATAGCATCGTCCCTCTGTTCTTGGTTTCCGCCGCCTCTGAGGTGTATCTCTCCAGTTTCATACGCTACTTTTTTCCAACGTTCCCTGCTCTGTGTTCAAACTTCTCTTTGTTCAAACAGCAGACTTGCCGAGGCTGAGGTGTGTGTCTGTCTGACGAGCTCAATCCGTACTGTGTTTTGCTCTATAGCTTTGGCTCTTGGGCTGAGCTTTGATCATTGTGTGAACTTTCAATTTTACAACTTTCCTTTAGTGAACTGTTGTGCTCCCTTCTTGGAGAAAGCGTTCAAAACGTTCACCTCCAGTCAGCTCCAAAATCAATGTCGTCACGTGTTGTTTTTTAGCAGAGTGCTGGTGAGGTTAGCACAAAGTCATGTCAAGCATAGATCATGTCATCATGTGCCATTGGGCAATCTTCTCCAAAGGTGTGCATCTAAATGGGCCGCCTCCAAAGATCATAACTGTGGGATGGTCCTGAGGGGACAGGGGGATCAAACAGATTAGTGTGCAGCCTGCGGTTGGGATGGCTCCTCTGATCCAAGATAAAGAGTAGCCCTTCCAAAACACATTTCTGTTTTCAAATGATTTGCCTCAGTCTTTGGACTTCATCCAGTCCTTCATTAAAGTTTTTTTCCCCTCCTCCTCCCTTTCTGGGTGTTTTTCCCCGAGAGCCCTGAGGCCAAGCCAGGGGCCTTGCTTTCCACTCTGTATCTGACCACACGTCAGCTGGATGTGCCTCACATGTGTAATTAATACAAGTGCAGGTCTGCACTGGCACACGCCCTGCGGAGAGCCTCTTGATTTGACCTCTCTCCTATTTTCATCTGATGATCCTCAAAGGACCGAGGCCTTCGTCATTGCTCTAGCTGATGAAGCTAAACATGTAGCCTTCCAAGCCCCTTTGTGCATGTGAGTGAGTGCTGTTGTCGTGTGTGTGTGTGTGTGTGTGTGTGTGTGTTTATGTGAAACTGAGTGTGTGTGTGTGTGCTTTGTATGCATGTGTTTTGTCTCCCCTCGTCTGCTGAGCTCCAGGCGTAAATGGGCTGCTGTTCTGATTGATGAGCTGCATGCCCAGACCTGTCCCCAAAAAGAGAGCCTCCGTCTTCTATCCCACTCAAGCGGCGCTAAAAGGCAGGTTGAAACTGTGAGAGGGAATTGTGTATTTCAAAGCAGTTTTGCTGTAAGGAAGTTAATTACAGTGGTATGCTAACTGCTCTTATGCTAACTTGCAGTGAGCTTACGTGAGGCCATCAAAGTGTTCAAAATTAGTCCAAATAATTAATCATGCCAACTCCTTAAAAATAGATGTCAGAGTCTATTATTTATGGTGCTGTTTGCAGAGCATGTGCTATTATTGCCAGGGAGTTCTTTGATATGTCTGCTGCTTATATAAAAAGCAGTGAGGTTAAAATAGTGAGCACTGTATAATTTGTTTTAGGTCTCTGATGGTTCACCGTATAGTGTACATTGTATATGACGTCCAAGCGCCCAAGATGAGAACACACACACACACACACACACACACACACACACACACACACACACACACACACACACACACACACACCTCATATCTTGATGAATCGTTTGTGAAGGAGGAGATCTTAGCATTTGTGGTTGCATTCCATCCAAGTGTTGTATCTCACTGGAAATCTAACCTAAAGGTATGATTCTAAGTCACTAAATTAAGACTGCTGTTTAGATTCGCCTTTATACAGGAACAGCTGGATTATCTACCGTCAGAGAAATCAGAAATTATGGGCTATGTTGAGAAAAAGCGAAAGGTTGTAATTTAAGATGGTATGTCCCACCAGGCCAGCTTTTATATTTACACAAGCCTCAGTTCTGTCATGATGGTTAGGGGACAACGTGAGGCATGTTGTAGCTACAGTACACTGAGAGAACAGACATTCTGTAGCCTGGACGTCTGGGTGGGTTGAGTCACACAAATCGTCTTGCTGCTTTTCCAAACGTTTGCAAAAAAGCTGTAGAGACCCTGATATGAATAGCATATTTTGAAGTAATTTCATTTTAATTACAGATAGATATTTGACTGTACAATTAGTATGTGGTTGATGTAAAGCCTAGTGTAGAGTGTAAAATGGTGCCATGTGTGTAGCTCTGGCTTGGCTCTGCTCTCTGATCTCTGATCTCCTCAGCATGGCCTGCTACAGCAGTCACCCTTCCTCCCCCCACAGTGTTCAGAAAGCCCTCACCACTACACCTGCGCTTTAAGGATCAGTGGTGGCTGCAACGACAGACCAGCAAAGGGAAGAATACTTCAAAGCAATTTCTCTTTTCCTGCCCGGAATGGGCTCAGCAGACAAATTTGCAAACTTGCAGTTTGACCTTTGTATAGGCATGTACTACAGTATGCTTAGGTTTTATGGTTTGTTTTTTGTTGTTTTTTTGGTGAGTGTTTTTTGTATTGAGAGCCATACCTGCCAAGTCAAATGGACTTTTAACTAATGATTTAAATGTTGACTGTACAAAAGGTTTGTAGTAAATTGTCTGCTTTTGTTTGCAAGGTCTTGTTTATCTCCTGTGGGAAACAAACTCCACTCTGGAAAAATAGCAGCCTCTAATCGCTTGGAAGGGTTTTCCTTGATATGTGGGACAGGAAATGTGTCAGAGAGAAATACTGTGTGTGTGTGTGTGTGTGAGAGAGAGGAGAGGGAGAGAAACTAGTCTCAAGTGAGACCCCTCTATCCTGAGGAACAACAAACCACAGCTGCAGTTCTCTGGGCAGCCCCACCCATGCGATCTGCCTGTTTCTCCAACTGCACTTCAGTCAATCTGCTCCAAATGGAGGAGGCACTTTTAGTACTGTGTGTGTGCTTCTCTATGCATCTGTGCTTAAGCAGTAAGCACCCATGTATATAATTGTATATATCCATTTTGATCACTGACCTAATAGGTGTACGTGATTTTTATGTAGGTATATGTATGTTGGCATGCCTTTTTGTACCCTGATTTTGAGTGTTTCTCAACACAAGTAGACAGTATGTGTTAGAATGAGAGGTTGGGGCAGCTCAGATTGTCTGTTGCTGGTACTGTAGTTGTAGTTGGAGACTTCAGATGTGTGTATTGGTAGTGTGTTGCTATTGGAGCTTTAGTGAAGCAGAGGTGTGAGTCATGTTCCTGAGGGAGTGACAAACATGACTGTGTGTGTGTGTGTGTGTGTGTGTGTGTGTGTGTGTGTGTGGAGGAGGTGACTGGAGGCTCCGGCCTGCTGACAGCTGTTGGGTGCTGAGACGTGCAGCAGGTCCAGTAGATGAGGGGGAAACCCGGGTTTGGTGCAGCAGGTCCAGTAGATGAGGGGGAAACCCGGGTCTGGTGCGCACAGAGCGGTCTGCACAGCACGTCCTCCCCCTCGCATCGGCCAGCTCTCCTGCAGTTCCTGCGTCTGGCCTCTTTGTTTAAGTTGCCTTGCTGATGGGGTTACCAAAATAAAAGGTCTGACCCCAGCTGGGATCGGCTGTAAAAGCCTGTTCCCAGCACCCAGCCTCCTCCTCTCCGGCCTCTCCAACCCCATCGGCTAGTTCCATATCTGCACACATACACATGATTGTATGGGAGGTGGTGCATAGGGATAGTGGGATGATGGGTACAAATGGCTGAATCCTTGTGAATGACTATGATGTGTGCAGTCCATGACATGCTGCCAGCCTGGTGTCTTGGAGGAGACAGTGTGTGAGCTCCAATCATGCTGGTAGGTCACAGGCCACAAAGGAGCATTTGTATTCAGTCTGAGACCAATGGAGAACATGGAGTCTTTTTTCCTGCTCCATCCGCAGCAGTGTGGAAGGCCAGCCTTTCTGTCTCTCATGGACACGTGTGTCCAGGGCTCCAGCTCGCTTCTCTCCAGGGACACCGGCCTTGGAAAGCGAGGGAAATGTCCACTCCAGCTTGGCCATCCCTCCGGACCGGGCCTTTAATAAGGAACAGTGGTGGAGGAGCTCACGCTGGGGCCACCACCTCCCTTCTCTCCCTCCCGCTCCGCCAACTCTGCCTCTGAGTTGTGTCAGAGAGCCAGCGGTCCACGCAGGCAGTTTGTTTGGGGAGGATGAAATGCCTGCTAGACGTAATGATGGCTCTCTGGTGGAGCGATAATGACCCAGCATGACGTTAGCAGGAGCGGGATGTCAAGGCTGTTGGTGTAACCCCAAGAGCTTTGGCATGGCGCACATTACGGGAAAGGGTTGGCTCCTGTCTAGGTGACGAAAATGCAGAGCAGGGGGACAGAGTTAAAGATCAAATTTGTCAATTTTGTTAAAGCAGCAGAAAGGATTGTTGTACGTGTCAAACTAGACAGCTGACTAGCCTAAAGCCAACAGACTTGGCATGGTAACCCTGACAGCAGCAGCGCTGGCACTCATCAGCGCTAGTAAGCTTGCTAACTGATGTTTGGGAATGTATTTGGTCACATCCAGCTGCAAAAGTGGCTCAGTGTCAAGCCCAGGTGGCAAAACTACATAGCGAATAACCTGGGTAGTTAGTGTGAATGTCAGGTGTGTTTATCTTTTCTTATATTTTCACTTATATGTTTCTATTTATTCTTTTTAAGTAACACTAGCACTTAAATTATATTTTTATAGACTCAATGAATGATGCACTGACTGGAGAGCACGTTTGTTAATTTACTTCGGAGTTTTGGATTGGGTTGATGGAGGGTTCCAGAAAATCCATCTTCCAACTATCCAACTATCATTTTCTTGAAGCCTTATAGAAAATATTTGTTTGATTTGATCTGCAGATATTTTTCCAAGTTTAGGACATTAAATCTGCTACAGCAAGTCTCACAGCATTCATAACGTTGACCTACTGGAGCAGTATACACAAGGCTAATTGGTGTACAGTGGCTTTCTGAAGAGTATTGTTTCCCTGTAGAGCAGCATTTGGTCTGGGTAGACCTGATCCACTACAAAGCCTTCCCTTGTCCCTTAGTAATTCATAATTATGTGTTTGCTGCTTGGGTTTACTTAAAAGAGACCCAGATGTACATGGATTCCCATAAACCTATGGAAGCCTACATGAAACATGTGTGGAAAGACCGGGCCTCCCTCTATAAGCATCACGCCGCTTTTAACCAAACACTGAGGCCAAATTAACACAGGGTTTTTAAACAAACGTCCCCCCAAAGCTCAGGCCACAGCAAGTTTGTCTTTTAGGATAAACTTTTCAAACAGCCAGCTGCTCTTTTGCAACACCCTCAGCCCAGCCTGATCAGGCTTGTCCTCTCAAGGCGTTTTGATGTTGCTGTGGTGCCACCCATTCATCTCAGCAAACTTACTGGAAGTTGTGAAAAGACAGTTAACCCGTTAAAAGTTTAGTGCAGAAATAAGTAAGAAACTGCTATTTGTTTGTTGTTTGTTGTCGAGTTTTAAAACAACAAATGAGTTATAAGTTAAAGAGGCATTATGAGGGTTTGGTTTAAACCCAGCAAGCTGCCATCTAAACCACATAAAAATTAGAAACCGGGCAAACACCACTTAGGTACTAAGTTAGTACACCACTTAGGATAGCCCAGTGGGTACTGGTAAAAGCTTGCCAGCACACTAACTGTCACCTTTTAGCGATATTATTAGCGATGTCATGCTGTGGAGAGTTTTCTTCCATTTTCACAGAGCCACAGAACTGCATAGTGCATAGCCTGGTCTGCTAGCAGGAACGACAGGTGAATGACCTCCACAAAACCATATTCCATTAAAGTCAATGTGAAGATGACGTAGAAAGCAGTAGATGCCAAGACATACCTTGGAAAGTGGTCAGTTGTTGCATAGCGCCCTAATTCAAATGATTTGCATGGTCAGGCAAAAAGCCAAGTGTCTTGTTCATGAACTAAAACTATCATGTGGCATCCAAGAGTGTTGTGCTTAGGATGTTGCTGATGGTACTAAATTAACAAATAGTCATTTAGATTAGGGGCCATGCTGTTAGAGCTCAACTGGGTCAACTTTAGCTGACTGTAGGTGTTTACAATAATTTCCTGTCTATTAACTGAGACAATACATTGGTTTTCCAAAATGTCTTCAGCGATGCTGTTAATACCCAGGTGCGGGCCATACGTGTGTTTTTATTCTGATTTGCATACAACACTGTCACGCGATTTAATCCACAGGACTGGACTGCACTCGCATGGATATTGCACTAATGTAAACATTTCAGTTATTTTTGAATGCTGTTAATGATTATAAGGTGTAGAATTTTACGATACACTTTGTGTAGGAATGGTGTAACAAAATGAAGCTATTCTACTTCATATGAGATATATTATTATCATATAATTCACACCAATGTTGACCGAAATGTAAAGTATATAGAATGCATAGGGAACACTTTATTTAACTTAAAGAACTATCAAAATCAACTACACACATGTGACTGTCTTCCCCATATAATCAAAATCCAACATGAGAGTTGTATTTCAAATTGTGCAAAATAGAACAGTGTGGAACAGTTTCCATGCAGTGGTAGATAAGTCTAATGTTGCAGGTGTCAGGGCTGTGGATGCATGTGAACTCAGTGACTGCACCTGGAGAGAGGCCAGCTCCAGAGATGGTGCACCGCAGGCACACGTCAGGCCTGTAAATCTCCTCACGCAGATAGTTGCGCTAAATGCACTTGATCTCAGTGTGTACAGCACCTGGGGAAATGTCTGTGTGGGTGGGTGTTAAAGGGTGCTAAAAGCTCTGTCAAAAGGCATTTGACAAAAACAACCTTGCATTTGAAAAGGTACCAGTCTGTCTTGGCTTGCCCATGTTAAATGCATTTTTTTATCTGAATGAGTTTGTAAACATAAAGGACGGTCGATCTAATCAAGTTTATTAAAGATGCTATAGGATGGAAAACCGTGTTTACCTTGGCTTTGTTGAATAAGGAGAGCTCAGTACATGGCCACAAAGCTGTGAACCGGAAACACGGTTGTTTCCTCCTTCGTATGCAAATCTCGGACTTTGAACTGACCACTGAATAACGGACAAACGGACTGTTACGCAAATGCAGACTGTGATGCAAACCATCCAGCTCCTCAGCACCCCACTCCACAGGTTATGTTTCAACTTTGAGTTGGAGATTTAGGTAGAACTTGCTGGAGCCTATAGTATTGTAGCCTGCAAAGACTGCTGCTTCTCAGCTCTCTGAGCTCTCTTTATATCAATCTCGGTGTGGTTTCTCCCGTGTGATCTTCAAGATCTCTGTTCCAGACATTTCTACTCAATTAGCAATCAACTGGTGCAGCCTCTAGCAAATGAGGCGCCAGTGTGATACTTAGGCTAATCAAAGCTCTGCACTCAGCTTGAGAATAATCATCCTAGAACAGAATGACGAATCATCCATTTAGAAGCTAAAGTTTGACATTAGGCTTATATTCAACAGATGAAACAAAGGCATAATGAGGCATTAGCAGGTAGAAGTCTGACTCGTGGGGAGGATTTTAAGGATGATTAAAACCTGAAGATGGCCTGTTAGCTTTGATAGGTTATTTATAAAATGCTCAACAGCAGCCTTGGCAAAGCTCTCAAAAATCTTTGGTTTAAATGGTTCAGGAAAATCTCTTCCAGCTAGATCCACATCTACCTACTCTATACTGTAGCTGACAAAGTGATTGTTCCACCATTTGATGGGGGAAACAGCAAGAGTAAAAAAACAATAGGAGGCAGTGCAACCATTTTTATGAGGCCACCACACAGAATCAGGAAGTCATGTTGACCTCTCAAAAGCGTTGGACAGAAGCAGAAACCTAAAACGTGCAGAATTTCAAGAAAGTCCAAGAAATTCTCAAAGGCCAAGAGTTCCATATTGATCCAAATGACAGGAAACAGAAAAAAAGTTTTAAAAAGTGTGAAAAAGCTGATTCATGGAACAGCTAGTTGTCCTTTTGAGGCCAAAGTAATTGGACCATGTCGACACCTGCCAGAATGGGAAACATTCAGGCTAATTCTGAAAGACTCAGTTAGCTATTAGCACATCACAGTTTGTTCCGGTTGTACGGTACAAAATCAATTCAGCAGCTCCGCACTGATGACAGCAGTGGTATAATGGCCAGACAGCTCACTGTCGGCATGGCAAACAGTGGATAATTAGCTCACCCTGTGTGGTCCTTAAGTTGCTAACTAGCTCCATGTTGGCCAAGTGCAATGATAAAAGGCCAAGGGGTGTAAAGGCCCCTGTGCAAAATGTTTTTCATTTAAGATATGTGAAACAGATGGACATTGTGTTTCATTTTTAAAGACCTGCAGTTGGTGGTAAATCGTGGTAATTTGTCTACTGTAAGTTAATGTGAGCATGTGTAAGGCATTGTCGGGCGCTCCATATTGGCACTTAAGCAGCTCTATGCCTAATCACTGCAGATAGTGGAGCTCATTGGCTGAGGTGAAGGCGTTTTACTTTCAAGGTTCCATCAACCGAAGGCCACACAGGAAGGAAAGCGTTAACATGGGTGACCTTATTTAGAAAGTGTCCAAATCCGTTCACCAATTGCCACTTCCACTCTGAATCGCCACATCATCAGCTGAACAGAGAAAAGTCTTTGTTCTCTTGCAGAGAGCATGATGGGAACTATAGTTCAGTAAGATACAGAACATTCATTTGTTCATTTACTTTGGAGTCATTTTTTTTCAGTCTTCGTTTTCAGGATTATGACTGAACTTCACACACCCCTGAAGATAAGAAGATTTACTCTCAGATCTCAAACTGTGAAGATCTTTTTTTTACTGTCTTTGGCTGTTGGTGATAATGACGTGGACAGAAATTTTATTTACATGGTTGTCGGCTTATTAAGCAGCAATAAGCAGCTTATTTGTTTAGTAACTCAAGGTTGTTTTCCCTCAGTGTGTAGGGGCCATCATCTCCAGGGTCCTGGAGGAATTCATTTCTAATCTCTGATGTCCTCTGTGTTGTTTTATTATCTACATCCACCACATCCAAAATATTGCACCATGGATTTCATTCCCGTTTGTAATAGTCTGTCTAAAACCTGCTTTCAATTACCAACAAATCTTCGTACTTTTCATGGGGAAGTGGTATGAAATAAATGTTAATAAACATTGTAGACTTTCTTTGAAGGATGAAGAAAAAGAGCATTTTTGAAGCTGCACTGCATTTAAAAAGGATGAGAAATAATTCTCTTTAATATGTGCAGTAAACTGATTTAGCTGATAGTGAAGTTAAGATATTTATGTTACAGAATGTTTTACACACACACACACACAAACACACACATACATACACACATCCCTACAAAAGTCTGAGTGGCATTTGAATGGCATTTATGAAAACAAGGCTGTCATTTAAATTTGATGCCATCTTTTTTCTAGCACACCTGCAAACTTGTCACCTTTTGGCTACAGTCACCGTTTCTATGTTAACCAGGGTAGTTGAAGTGAATAGGGTTTTGTATGTTGTCACCTTTTTCACTACTCCAGGGTTTGCAGGTCTGTTCTAGGCATGACAGCCCTATCTTCTAACCTTCCTCAAAGCTGCCGCTCATTTGAAGCATGTTACCTCTCTGCCATCTCAGAGGCTGGGGGCTGATATCTTTTTGGACTTAAGAAACACTGCATGCTTTTAGTTAGGAGATGTTCATTTTTGCTTTTCCACATGATCATGTAAAGACTGTGTATGAAGTATACATTTTTAGCCCCCAAAAAACACCATGTTCAAGTGGACACAATGCCAAAAAACAACTAAACTTATACTTCTAAATAACAGCAGTTGACATGCTGCTTTAAAGGGAACATGTGGGTGTGAGAGAGAGTGAGTGGGTGAATATGCATGTGATTTTGTACGAGCTTTATAGCAAGAATAGTATTTGTTTAAAGTGGTTGTTGTACCCCTTTCCAATATAATTTCTTCAGTCGGTTATTAGATCATATTAAATCAGTCTGAATGCAGAATGGACAATATATGGATACTATTTAAAATAATCTTGATAATATCTTTCGTAAATTCTATTACTAAAAGAAAATAGACATCCACAGATGTCATAACCCTTCCACTATATAAAGCTCTATGGTTAGCTCTAAGTCCTAGCGTCAGTGCAGGAGATCATTGAGGAAAAAACTACATTTATGTAACACCAGTATGCAACCATCATTGATGTCTTGCCAGTGTATCATGTAGTCTAGTCTCAGTGCTAGGGGCTATGCAGAACAGTACATGAATAACATGTGATGCTATTGCACTTGTAGTGTTAAATAGTAGAAATCAAAACAATGAATGAATAAATAGATAAAACAACCAGGAAGCCACTGTGTGAAGCGTGTAAACATTCATCACAATTACTTGCAGCAGTATATGAACTCTTGTGGTAGGCTGGGCTGAAATAGTTTAAAGGTCCGTGCACTAAGCTTTAATTAAAATAATGATATATGTAATTATAGTCTGCCTCTTCCTCAAAACACAAGACCAGGTCCTGATGCCAAAAACACTGTGTGTGTGTGTGTGTGTGTGTGTGTGTGTGTGTGTGTATGCGTGTATGCGCCCATCCTGGACACATAGGGCCCTATCTTGTGCACGGCGCCAGGCGTGACTCAATGACCCTGTCCAGCAGAGCAAATATACAGTTTGACCATCTATGCATCCGCAGATGTGATTTCCTGAAATGAGGTGTGTTCAGGCGCATGGTCAGTGCATTGATGTCCTGGCCACAAGGAAAACCTGGCCTCACCCAAACCCACTCCAAAGTCAGTGGTGCAGTGTGCCAGTGGTGCGTTGTCAAGAAAGCCTAATGCGCACATACACATGCAGGTGCACAGAACAGGGTTGCACACATGCACATGCACTGGCACTGGCTATCCAAAAAAAAAGAATTGTGAATGTAAATGCAAAAGTAGAGATATGTAGAACTAGCATGTAGAAGCAGTCTGCCGAACCCATCTCTGATTTGCACATTTGTTTGAACTGTATATAGAGTATCTGCTTATGGAGTTGTCTGAATCACCAATAATATGCCTCATAAGACGTATGACAAGGCTTTCAAGCTCAGCTCTGTAATCAAAGGCCTGTCACACTGATTGTGTGTGTGTGTGTGTGTGTGTGTGAGACTGACTGTGTGTGTGTGTGTGTGTGTGTGTGTGTTTCAGTGTGTGTGGTATGCATGTCATTTCATTCTCCTGAGCTATGTGAAGAGAGTCTGAAGGAAGACGGAATGTGAGGAATTTGCTAGCGTCAGAGGAGCCACAGTGTTTACTGACGGAGGTGTGTGGTGAAGGCCTTTGCCAGGAAGTGTGTGTGTGTGCACTTGCTTCCTACTGGTCTTGAGTGTGTCTATGACATGGGGGTGAGACATGGTTGCAGCTCCCCGCCATGTCCTGAGGACTGGCCTTGGGCTTTATGGAGCAGACGTGAGTGACACCCCAAGATGGGGGCTCTCTCTTTGAAGTGGAGAACAGCCCTGTCTTTCTCCTCTTCGCCTGGTGTCTTCTGTCATCTCTCCCTGAGTCAGGAAGGGTTTCTCTCCCCACTTTCTCTGGGGCCGTTACTTGCCCTGGCTCCGACTTCAAAGTGAGAGAAGAGCTGCTCCTTGACTAGAGGACAGTGCTTTGTTGGGAGCTGAAGTCGTTTTATGTTTTTCTCTTTGTGGCTGTGGGGGATTTGATTAGCATGTTAATGGTGCACAGGAGCTGCCCGTGATGCCAGGTGTGCTGATGGAGCAGCTTCAGTCCCGTCTCTTAACTCATCTGGCACGTGTGTGTGTGTGTGTGTGTTTGTGTCAGTCACCTGAACAGCTGCTTATTACAGAGTCTATTGTGTCATGACTTTGCACAGTACATTTAGCACCTCTATTATCTTTGTACCTATCAAATAAGGAACACCTTGTTCACATTCACTGCTAGCTATCTGGAACTGATGTTTTTTATGCTTGAAAGTGGAGGCCTTTTAAGTGTAATCTGGTACATCTTGTGGAATATGTGTAATGTTGTTGTTTTTTTGTAGTTGTCTAAAGTGGTATTACTTTTTCCGTGTAATACATACCTGTCAACATTTAGCTTTCCAAAAACAGGAGATTTTATTTTGGGGGGGGGGGGGGGTCAGGGTTTATACCGGATCTGTGTTTGCATATTTAATACGTTTCATACACGTGTTTCAACACTGCATTTCGGTCGTTGCTTTTACCTTACCATTACCATTACCTTACGCATGCCAGTTATGTATCCACCAGCTGCCTGCCTGCAGCCTACTTCTAAAACTCCAAAGCTGCTTGCTGTCAGATTTGGTTCCGAGGCCACAAGTTCAGTGTATCAACAACACTCAATAACAGTTTATGTGATGTGTTAATTAATTAAATTCCCAACAATTTCACAACAGCTAGTTCTGGAGTAGGCCATTCAACTAGCCCGCTTGCTTACGACGAGACTCAGGCTTTGGGTTTTGGGTTGCCAGGTTTTAGCCTCTGACAAAACGGTTGCAATTGAAACTAAGTGATCGTGTATGTGTAGGGTGTATTTCATACACAATCTGGCAACCTGAATGGATCAATGATTTTAAAATGAAGTTTAATGGCCATGCAAATTACGGGAGTTTTCCGGGAGAAATAACAAAACGGGAGGGTGCTGGGAGATGACCTTGAAATACGGGAGAAACCCATGGAAAAACAGGAGTGTTGACAGGTATGGTGTAATAGTGCTAATATTATTGTGTTTGGTCACAGCAGATATCTTAGTCACAAGAAACAGCTAAAACAGTCACACGTATGTATGTAGTCTGAGTAGTATAATCTTTAAATTGGCCAGTTAAAGCCTGTTTGTCGTGATATGGAAATTGGATGTTGTTTGTGTTTTCAATTGTAGGTATGCTTATTTTAACTTTTATAATTCATAACTGACAGCAATAATATTTTTTCAGATTTGGGACATGAGCGATGATGAGAGCATATGAAGTGAACTCACAAGGCTCCATTTGAGTGGACAACTCACAAGACTCCATTTGATTGACACCAGAATGGCTCTTCAAAAGGAAAAACGAACATCACATGGACTCCACACTTTACAATTTCATATATATGTACCACTTCATTTGAGATCAGCAACCAAAGTCAACAAGAGTCTTGTTTTCTTTACTGTTGAGCCATCAGTTTGATCTATATCTATAGGTTCATGGTGCACAAAGTTTTTTGTGTTATTTTCTAACCTTATTGTGGTGGTGTATGTCAAGTCCTTGTACTCAGTGTTACTTTGACAGTAACATTAAAATGTGCGAAACCATACATTATAATGACCTTTCTTTCAATTCCATAAAAAGACTTTATATATTCAACTGTTATTTAGGCTATAGTATATAAGTATAAGTATATATACTTTTTTGATCCCGTGAGGGAAATTTGGTCTCTGCATTTAACCCAATCGGTGAATTAATGAAACACAAACAGCACACAGTGAGGTGAAGCACACACTAATCCCGGCGCAGTGAGCTGCCTGCTAGAACGGCGGCGCTCGAGGAGCAGTGAGGGGTTGGGTGCCTTGCTCAAGGGCACTTTAGCCGCGGCCCACTGGTCGGGGCTCGAACCGGCAACCTTCCGATTACAAGTCCAGAGTGCTAACCAGTGGGCCACGGCTGCCCCTAACATATTATACTCAATGGATTTGGAGGGACATGACAAACATAATATCATCGTCATATCTGATGACTAACTATCATTGTATTACACCACTTATGTCGCAAATAAATGCAACACACTGCTTTACAAGGCTAAAGGATTAGTGACTTAATACTGAAGTATGGTAATTGCTACACACACACACAATAGTGGACACTTCTCAAGAGTTGTGGTTTAAGAGCACTTTATTGTTCGTCAAGGCTACTTTAAGTACAAAAAGGTGGCCTGCCAAAACCTTTTTTATTTGAAGGTAAAAAGGCCACAAAATGAGGATATAATACAGATTTACAAACAGACTCAGTTGTCAGAGGAAGAACACAACATGCTGCTTCCAAGTGAGAAATTGGACAAGTCTCGGATACTTTTGTCTTCTTGTCTTTTCCCTCTCCTCACCTGCTCCAGACGTACTGCTTAAGTAAGGAAAACAGGCGTTTCTATTCCCAAACAGTCAGGTATGAGTGGATGTGGCCCACCTGTGCTTGTGCACTCGTAGGGTGGACATGTTTGTTCTGAGGTGTGTGTGTGGGGGAGGGGGTGTGGTCCAGAGACCGGCCCCATGGGAATAGGGTGCTGTTGTTTAGACTGCACAGTAGCCTTCAGCGCTAATACAGGAGTGGCTGTCGCGCGATACACGCCCTGTTCTCATAGAATAAACTGTGTTCCTGCACTTAACCTTTTACAGACAAATCTACAAACGAAAAAGATCAACTTTTTTCAGAAAAACAAAAAAATAATAATAATAATGCACGATTACAATAAAAGGACAGGGAAAAATTAAATAGCTACATATCATTAACAAATTAATTGTTCCTCAAAAAATATGACTACGATTTTTCTGTTCTCTGTACATTCGTTACGCACAGCGTAATGATGGTCTTATAGTTACCTATATAAAAAGTTTTTTTTTTCTTTAAGTGATTCTCCTACAGTGTGTAGGGTGCTGTGTGCCAAAGCTGAAAGCGAGTCTAGTTTAAAACAAAACAAAACAACATGGTGAAATTTGTACATAATGACCTAGGGACACAATGCCCTTTCCCTCTGTAGACATGCATACTGAAGTAGGAAGATTTCAAATGGCCTACTATGCAATATACAATATTTTACTGTGTCAATTACATACATAGAAAAATACAAAATGAACTATTTTCTTGTGGAGTATTTTTTACTTTCACTTTTTCTGCTTATGTCATTGCTCTTGCGTGAAGCAAACATTTGCTGTCTAGCAGCTATCGTCACTCTTTTC
This sequence comes from Alosa sapidissima, assembly GCF_018492685.1. Lineage (NCBI taxonomy): Eukaryota > Metazoa > Chordata > Actinopteri > Clupeiformes > Clupeidae > Alosa > Alosa sapidissima. Next base: position 5,201,446 of record NC_055960.1, read on the forward strand.
AAACATAATGTGATTGGCTGAATTTAGTTGTGGCCAATGGGGTCAACTGGGATGATGGAATGTCAGGACATACGATTTAAGGGAAAGATATGTTTAAAATGGGCAGTGCGTATGTCCATGCCTCTCCAAGTTTCTAACACCTCCTTACTACATATCACTTATGTTCGTTGTTAGTAGTTATACTGTAATTGAGACACAAATGCAACACCTGTACTAGGTTCCTTGTAGGAGGAATGTATTTCGCCTTGGTACAGGTTGAAAAGAAAAAGACACGTCAGAGGTCTCCACAGCTGCAGGCAACTGTTGCAAAATTAAGAGAAGTCGATAAAAGACATCTACAGAACAAAACGAGAAATGAACACGTCTCGACACATGTTTCTTTACCCCAGGAGATAGAGAACTCTCAGGGGGCTGACCTGTCCACAGCTGCTAGTGTTCATCTTATTTCAGTCATGCAAAATGTGATAGCATCCTGTACCGTGGATTAATAAGATATACAAATCCAACTGTTAATAATATGGAAGACCTGTCCGGAGGCCATCCTCTGATGCTGGCTGCTACCATAATGAATATTGAATAAAAAATATTGAGTACAACTGTACCAGCAGTAAGTTTATCTAGACTGTTACTGACAAAAATAGAACTAGACATCTGAAAGAGGCTAATAAAAGAATGAAGATTGAAATGTCTAAACAATAGATACCAGCTATTTCAAACATGCATCAGTAAGCACTAGTTTTACCCTTCAAACCATAGCTACTCTACCAAAACCACAGTGCCTGGGGGAACTCACACATCCAAAATGATTCCAAAATGCCCATGTGTAGAAAACAACAAAGTCCAGTTGTTGGCACCAACCAGACAAAACAATTCTCTGAAGTATGAGATGGCTTAATTAATCACCTTTCCTCTCCCTACAACGTCTACTGGGATAATGCACCACCAAACCAGGCCAGTCGGCACTCTCCATGTTTGATACGTTTTTAACAGGAAGAAACTTCAAAAGGAGGAAAGAATCCTATCAATCATCAATTTTGAATATGAAATATCACTCTCCGTGTTGACAACATGAAATCTCAGTCCCTCCATCAATAGTGCAAATCAGACCAGGCCTTCTTTTCCAAGTACACACACACGCACAGCAGGGGGAGAGAGGGAGAGTGCATGGGACTGCACATGGCCTGCTGGTGCAGGACAACCACAAGTCCAGATCAAATATTCGGAGGGGTGCCATAACGGAACTGCTTGTTCTTCAACAGACTAAAGGTTTGCATCAGAAGGTTCTTTGGTAACTCAAGCAGGTCATTAAGATGCGAGCTGCTAACAACCAGTTCAAAACTAAATGGTTCAAGCATGTTTTCTTTTTTTTTTCTCTACACTGTGGGCAATGCATATGCCAAGCAAACGAAGGCAAACATACTTAAAAAGAAATAACGAGTAAGGCAAAAGACAAGTAAAATAAAACGCACACAAAAAAAGAAAAACATACAAAAATTACAGATGAAGCACCTCCTTTTTCCCCTCTGTCTTATGTACACAGCTATACACTAGCGATGCGGTCAGCTCGGGGCTAAAACATGCACGCATGGTTTGTCGGAAGCAAAGGCTCATTGGGCTGGGGGCTCCAGGGTTCAGGTGAAGGGGTGGGCTCTGGTCCTCTTCTCAGGAGATGACGGAGGGGGAGTGACTGTGGCTGAGCATGTGGCTGCTGGGGGAGGACTCCGGGCTGCCCGTGGAGCCACCCTTGGCCTTGATCTGGAGCCAGGTCTCGCCCAGCGCCTTGGCAAAGTGGTCGTCCACCGAGCCGGTAATGGACACAGAGTTGGTCACTGGCTCCGCCTCCGCCTTGTAGTTCTTGCCCAGGCTGCGGCGGAAGTGCTCCTCAATCACAGGGTCACAGGCCGTACTGTTAGCTAGCCGAGAGAGGGAGGGGGGGACAATGGTCATCTTTGTGAAGGATAAACTTAAAGCACTAAAAAGAGTTAAGGGGGGCATCAGGAAAGTGGAGAGATTCATATGGTAGATAATAAAGTTCATAAAACAAGGAAGCGTTTTTTTTTTTTGCAGGAGTTACACAACTCAATCTGGAATGTATTAGCATCTTCCCCCCTGTGTGCCAGAGTGTAAGAACTTCATCTCAGAGCGCCAGTCCCAGATGGGATGGGAACGCTCCTTTCCCGTGACCCTCCGCTGACCTGTGCTGAGCTACGGTGCCAACAGCAGGCCTCTGGCCTCTCTCACACTCATTCAGATGACTCCATCTCATGAGCCCTACACACCCAGCATAGAGCTCACTCTTACTTCACGCGATAAAGATTGCCCTGTACAGTGTGACCAGCTGCTTGACTCCTGCTAGTTGAGTCATGCACAACTGCGGTGTGGCTTTTGATCGGGCCCACACACACAGTGAGAGTCTAGCAGCGAGGTAGCAACCAGAGGCTATGGGATTAATATGGAGTGAAATTAATGTTTTGTATACATTACTGTTATTTGATATTTAAAAAAAAACGGTACACATGGGTAAAATGTTTCCAATTCACTCTTGCAGTATGTATGTATGCAAGTACAGAGCATACACTTCTTTTATGCTAATATCAAGCTAGCTAGCCTTTTGCTTTTTTCACTCTGACACAGGAAACACTCTAACAGGAAACATACAGGCAGGATATCTTGATAACAAAAGCTTAGAATGGCCACTAGCAACTACTGGTCAGTTACAGATGGGCGATGAGTGATTGGTCACATTGTTTATAGAGCATTGAGTCATGCAGCATTAGAATAGAAACACTGCTTTTCACTCTCACATGTAGCCACCTGTCCATGTTGACAGGCAACAATTTAAAGTTTTGGAAATATTGTTTTTTTCCGTGAATAACAAGACTTTCGCCCCTTCACCAGCCTAAAGGTCTCATGCCAGTGGTGTCTGTGGAGAGTTTAAGTGTGGTCAGGGATGGAGCTACTTACAGCTGGAGGGTCTCCTGTAGTTGGAGGCCAGGCCAGAGGAGCAGCCGTTGTGGGAGACAGTGCAGTGGGAGAGGTTACAGTTGCGGTTGTTCGCCGGGGCACATGTGATCACAGAGGGCCGATTCTACACACACACACACACACACACACACACAGGGACAGGCGTGGATATGCGAACTTGCATGAACAACAACCAAGATCTCCAGGACCACTTCAGCCACATTTGAAAAAGTAAACAAACACAGCATTTTTAAAATAGTCAACAGACTATATTTTGTGAAGAGAAGTGACGGGGGGGAAAGAAACAGGTGACCGGTCAATGAATTTCCTGCTTTCAGGTTCCTGCTCACACACAGTTGGGCCTTTCTTTGGCCTGGTTGTTTAGGAGGCGGTGTGGTTACCTGCTGCCGCTCGATGGGGCTGACGTTGGGGGAGAGAGCGAGCGTGCGGGCAGCGTCCAGGCTGTGTTTGGTCAGTGCGAGGGGCTGGTCCATAGCCAGGCTGGGCATGTGGCCGTAGAGGGACCCGGCGTGCAAACTCACGGCCGGCACGGAGACTCGCTCCGGGGGGCTGCGGCTACGCTCACGAGGGTCCTTGCGGTAGTCCCCATTGGCTGGCTTACCTCTGTGGAGATGGACACACACACACACACACACACACACAGCTTGTTAGTGTGAGTTTCCAATCAGGGTGAGTGCTGGACTGCATTCTACTATTAATACTGTAATTCAGCAAACGTCTAATGAATGTTTGCACGGCTGTTTGATAAGGACCAACTCAAGTTCCTTGTGGCTATGATGGTTCACAATGTTTACAATGCAAAGGGGACAAGCAGTAGCAGAGCTTTCAAGGTTTTCTTAGCATGGAGCTCAGGAACAACAACTTGAGTCGAGTTTGAATTGAGTTGCGTCAGTTTTTAGAAAAAAATACTGGCCTTTCCATCAAGTAATTGGAACTCCTAGATATTCTCCAGTTGAGAAGTTAAGTGAACACAATTCTCATACTGAAACCGTCAAACACTGAACAATTGAACCAGTGTGCGTCATTCCATTCACAATGAGCAGTTTCCAGCTTAACAAATCACATCCTTCTGTCCCGCTTGGTCAGGAAGAACATGGAAGTACATACAAGTCTGAAACGAGAGTGCTTTGTCTCCTTCCCTTTCTCTCTCTCTCTCTCTCTCTCGCTCTCCCCGCTCTCTCTCTCTCTCTCTCTCTCTCTCTCTCCCCCCGCTCTCTCTCTTCCGCTGGGTATTCCACCCTTCCTGAAGGAGGTGAGTGCGTCTGCCAGCACCAAGGAGCGGAGGGCCCGTTTAGGGGGGTGGGGTGGGGGGGGGGGGGGGGGGGGGGGCGGTTCTCCTGGCTGCTCACAGCGCTCTCGTCTCAGCTTCACAGGAGGAAAACTTAATACCCTCTCCCCAACCACACGCTGCAGCAGAGAGCAGAGCAGAGGCAGGAACTGGGGGCTGGGAAAGGGGCAACAAACACAGCCCCTGATTAGTTTACAATGAGCTTTGTGTGCCTTCAAGGGTCTGGGGGAGGAAGGGGATAGGGGAGGCAGGCCCTCTAATCATACATGCGCCAACCAGGAAATTGCATCTAAAATCCCCCCGTTCTGTATATGGTTAGCAAAGACTACAAGAACGAGGGACGGTCCCTGAAAACATGACTTTTTTTACAATGGACCTCGCAAAACTCCAGGGCGGGTTAAAGGCTGATTTGTCCGCTTCATACAGGGGTGTGCGTGAGTCAGGGCACAGAGGAAAGATTTTGTTAAGTTCAGCCGTGTGGGCCATGGTCCTTGAAATAGTCTGTTACTAGGCAACTGCACTGGCGAGTAAAGCATCTGCAGTACACCGCTACGTCCAGCGGAAATGTCTCTCCCACAGAGACAAATCGGGTAAGCTGGACAGGCAGAGAGACCCTTTCGATTGCAGACAACAACCTGAGTGGAGAATAAGCCTGCAACTTCTCCCCCCATCAAATGTTGATTTTTCAAATGCTCCCACCGGTTTCAGAAAAAAAAAAAAAACTGTCTCAAATTCAGAGAACTTAAACTAGGACCTCCGAGGTAGTTTTTTGGTGACTGGTCTATTTTGCCAAAATAAAATGGTGGAAAGGGGAAAAAGAAGCTGAAAACAAAAAGCTAAGTCTGTCGAAGTTGTTGCTTCAAGTCAATGAAAAACGCTGCATTGTTCACAAAGCACATTTTTGGAAAAAAATTTTAGACAAAAATCACCTCCAGTGAAAAGCCACTAACTGAAGCTGGAAGCATGTAAACAACTAGTGGCTCATCTGGCTCATGCAAAGCCTCCAGGCCAGCTCTCCCCAGCTCCTGTGGAGTGTTCATATTGTTGTATGAATGGGCTCCAGAGCGGAGTTTAGACATGTTCTCTCTGGCTTGGACAACTCGCACATTCACTTTCTCCCTCGGGTCTTTAACCAGCTCTGCTGACGCTGAAACAGCTCCCAGAAGCAAAGCCAGAGAGTGGGATGGATGTAGGATGGAGGATGAAGGGGAACGGGGGAGGCTGGGGCTGGGGCTGGGGTTGGGTTTGGGGGGGGGGGGGGTCTTTTTTGGTCGCCGTCTTTATCAAAGCTGACTGTTGGGACTGGAGTGGAACAGGAATAAAGCTTTATATAAAAATATGAGGCTTCTAGCTGCTTTGATGAAATGGCAGATAAGGGCTGGGGGGGGGGGGGGGGGTCTGTGCTCACCCAACATTAATCCCTCTCTGAAAGCATGAAGACAACCCAGCCTACTCCTGCAGAAAAGCCTCAGAGTCTTGGAAAGAAGTCTGTTTGACAAAGACAAATAAAGAGTGGGGGTAGGGTGGGGGTAGCTCAGGCCACACCTATGTTGTAAAGTTCTATGACTACTACAAGTGGCGGCCCGCACACTGCAGTTGGAACTGTGCCTGTTACTCTACCTAGGCTAGTCCAAGCTAAAGCCTTTAGTTATACTGCTGCCCCATTTTACGGGAACTGAAAAGTATATGTATGTTGTGATTGACAGATTTAGCCTGGTCTTATAATTCTCAAGAGTGCGCTAAAGAAACAGGTTTTTTTTTACAAGTGCTTGGGTTATATGCAGCATGCAATTAGTGGTGAATCTTGTGGCATCTTAAAACGGCTACCCAGAGAGATCTATTAATTTAAAAATTGGACAAATCCTCCCTGTACAGTATGATACAGTATGAGAGTCACATGACTTGTACAATATGACCACTTGCCCATTTCTGTTTAATGCCCACTGTGGAGCAGCTGCTCCCATGTCATTTGGTTTTGCTTTCAAGTTAAGGTCATCCTCTGAAGAGCCCATGTGCTCCACTCATAAAAACACACAAAAGGGCTTGGCATTCAAAAGTCATACTTTTGCCATCCGTCATTCATTTAAAAAAACATGTCTAATCAGTATAAAGCCTACAGTTAGATATCAGAACGATGTCTATAGTAGTAGACTTTCTTCAGGGTAGCAAGAAATGGTGTAAGCCAATAAAAACAAGACACATTTTCTCACAATTGTGTTTCGGCATGGCTCAAGGGAGCGGGGAAGGCGGGGGGGGGGGGGGGGGGGGGCTGACTACAAATCTTGGCAGGCTGGGGAGTTTTATTTCTTGTTCAAGACCCTGGAACCTCACCCTAAGAGATACAGGAAACATCTGGGAGAGATCAGGCTGTGGAAGGCCCCCAACCACAGGATACAAACACAGCCCCACGCTGCACTGCGCCGTGCTGCCAGTCCCCCTGGAAACCACATGCTGACTGATTTGGGCGTGTCTCGCTGGGTATCACTGGTGCTTTCGTCCTTAGGGTCAGGCTTTAATTAAGTGTCCTTAAGTATTGCTTTGGTGCAGTCCTGCGTAGGCAGGACACGCAGCCAGCGACACACACACAAATGTTTCTACGGAATACATGCCGACATGAATTGGTATTATGATGCATTTTACTCAACAGAGCAGGAAGACTCTGGTGAATCTGATTTATTTGTTCTTCCTCTAGCAATGAAACATCCAAATGTCTAGTGCTTCAAGAGCATTGCAATTAGAAATGACTAATTTCTTCTTTCTGGCAGACAGACTAATTCGCATCAAAGTCGGCGAGCACGAGTCTGAAATAATGATGTTTATGCAGACAGTCTCCCTGGTAATGCCCTGTTGTGCAGGCTAGTTTTAGAGAGGTTTGGGTTTGGGGCAATTTCATCATGTTTAAATCCTAATTCAGCTCTGTAATGGGTCTGGCAATAACAGATCTAAGCTTATCCTGAGCAACCAACGGCCATTTCAATGTCTTGCTCAAAGTTTTGATTTCCTCGCCATTCAAATCCTAACAGTAGCACAACCCTGTAAATGTAGTGCTCTTCACATCTGATTATATTCACTCTTTAAGAGAAACAAAAAAGGCACTTTTATGGTCACACTTAGAGGTAGTGACACAGCTCTGCACTGCACTAGCTCCTGCCATTATGTTGCTCTGAAGGCTAGAAGTCCAAAATCCCAGTGTGAGCATACCATGAGTGACTTCAACGGGATCAATCAAAGGGATCTGCATGAAATTCTGCCCTTTACAGCCGAAGAAAAGGGTTCCATGTAAAACAGCAGCAAACTATGATTTCATCTGGGCCTAACCACTCTGGCACAGGACTACCCTCCCTCTGCGTTTGGCTCTGGGGCGGGAGTCATGAGAAGCAACCACTCTCAAAGTTCCCAGCAGGCAGAGCAGAGGACGGCCGAGTTCCCACTTCTATGAGGGGACCTTTTTTTTTGGGCTGTTGTTCTTTTTTACGTCCACCGCAGCGCGGCCGGCCCCAGCGCCCGTCTAGTGGGAGCACCAGCACCAGCACCAGCACCCAAACAGGGGAACAATCGCTGAGCTCCAGAGCAGACTCCCGCACTTTAGCCTGAAAAGCTACGCAGATAGCAAGTAGCAAGGACAACTGCTTTTTGGTGTGCAGGTGGCTGCTGCTAGTAGGGGTCCTGGCTGGGGTGACTGACTGAAGTGAATGGGTGGTGTGTGTATGAGGTGGTGTGTGTGTGTGTGTGTGTGTGTGTGTGTGTGTGTGTGTGTGGGGGGGGGGGGGGGGGGGGGGGTTGGGGGGGGCGCGTCTCCACGGGGACAAGCCAGAGCAGGCTTCCAACACGCAGTGGGTTGACAGGATAAGGGGCCCTTTGTTTTCAGCAGCACAGTGAAAATGAGAAAATGGCCCCCGCCTGACATAAACCCTGCTCCACAACACCGTGTCTCCCCCCACACACACACACTCTTCAGAGTTATGGCTCTCTGTACCTCTCTGGGATAAAAGTCCCCTCACCAATTCTCTTCTGAGTGCACCAATGCTGAACTCTCTTGCAATGTGACTGCAGCCTTAATGCTGTTGCGCAACAGCTCACTTGCAGCCACACTTACAGCAAAGTGAAATGGCTCTGCGTAACTACACAGAGAGAGAGAGAACACCTCGCAAAGTGGGTTACAGCACATAGAACTGCACATTAAACTTGCGAAACGGTGAGTGCCGCTCTTACAAAGAAGCCCTTCAGGAACCCAAATGACCGCAGGCTACCCCAGAGCTACTGAAACCTGAGTGCTTCTGGAGAAGGCCTGAGTGTAGGAGAATATCGTTGAGAGAGCAACTCTCGGGACAAAAGATAAAAAGGAGAGTGGGCTGCCAACCCCCAACCCCCACCCCCCCCCTCCCCCAGCACCCCCCCCAGGCCAGGCCACTGCAGGGTTTTGCCTCCAGAAGTGGAGCGCCATAATAGTAACCTGAGCTGCTGAGACTGCCGCCACAGTCTGTGGTGTTAGGTGTCACTTACCTATGCCCCCTCCCCCATCCTACTACACTCCCTTCAGTCAGTCTTTCAGATGTTCAGAATGCAAGATGCTGCCATAAACAAGCTCCCAACCATCAAGCTCAAGAGTTGAATAAACCAGTGTCAATTAGCCAAAGAAACTAAATAAAACTCACACAAAAGTTGCAAATTTGAATTCTTGAAAAGTTTTCACTCGGATCTTCCTGTTGAGATTGACATAAATGAAAAGCACAACTCAAAGTGCTGAAGAAAAAAAAAAAAAAAAGTCATCTAAACAAACACACAAAGGCTTCAACAGTGGGTTCAACAATGGGTTTTGTTTTGATAAGGCTCTGTGTTTCCTATCAAAAGATATTTGTGCTGCTTTTTTTGCTGAGGCTTGCCATTTCAGTGCATAGTATTTCAAACAACACAAATACAGGCTTTGAGTCTAACACAATGGCCTGTCATGTGCCATTCCCACTTGACATATACATCAACAGCGAAATATTTCATAAAGTTGAATTAATGCCCACTGAAACCACAGAGCACATGATCGCACGAGTTCTGTGGCATATAAACACTAAGGATGACCGATTGACCAGCACAATGTGCAGGGCCACTGAGGGTGCTGGACATAAACACCTACAATCACTATGGTTAGCCCTGACCCCGCACAGAGTGCTGACACAGCGCGTCTACAGAGCACGAGAGTTCTTCTAACGCAAGTAGCCATTGTTCCACAGCCCACGATTACGCCCTGCCTTCGGCAGAGTTCAGCCAGCCGTGCGGTCAGAGCAGATCTGGGCCCAGTTTCAACCTCACGAAAGACGATCCCACTCGTGTGGTCAATGTGTTAACTCCTGTGACCTGGTGTTTGGACCTCTGCAGCACAGTGGCAGGAGACAGATAACCCCTGACTGGAATAATATTGCTCCAAAGCAGAACTACTCGATATTAATCCAAAAAAGTAAATACACAAAACAAAGCCATTTTTGGGAATATTACGTCTGGTAAATGTGTGGGAATATTTCTGAACCTCAGTGAAAAGAGCTGGCCTAGCAGTCAGTTTGTTTACTACTGCAACTCTGTGAATAATCTAATCGAAGACAAGACAAGACAAGACAAGACAAGACAAGACTAAACCTCTCTCCCTCCCAAGATAAAGCAAGACTGGATGAAGTCCAAGTGATTTGCTCTACATGCCCCAGAGACCGGGGGCCTAAAAAAAAACAAAAACAGCAGCAAAAGTCACCCAAACAAAAGCAGACACAAAGTGCCTTCTAGTTTGCTCCAGCCAGGTCCCTGTTCTCCAGCTGCACTCCAATAAGCACGTCTGATCTGAGCGGCCCGAGTGGCCACAGCAGCAGGGGGAGACGGTGGAGTGCTGAGGCCGAGATGCCCCTGGCTCCATGGCAGGGCTCCACAGGCCGGGCCTGCTGAGGAGGAGAGTCCTCAGATCAGCGCACACTTGCACCCTCATTTGTGCCACGCATCGCCCGGCCAACAGCTAGACTGGACCGCTGGAGCGGCCACTGGGGCGGGTCATTCAGCACTCAAACAGCTAGACTGGGCCACTGGGGCCGGTCATTCAGCGCTCAACAGCCATGGCTGTGCTCCTATGGCTTATGGCAGCCCTGCGGAGCTGAGCTGGAATGCAGGGAATCCACGAGGCCCAGTCATGGCTGCTATGGGGCCTGGCCAGCCACTTGCAAGTGCACCATGTGCTCCCTGCACAGGGATCTGGAATGCCAAGAATCCCCGACTTCATGGCCATCCTTTTCCTGTACGCGTTCACAGGCCTTCCCCTACGGAATCTGAAGGAGCTGTGAGTCTCAACATTCCAGGCCAAAAAGCAACCTTGCAGAAAAACCTCCACCTTTGCTTCTAAAAAAAAGAAAGTGCTCAATGGCAGAACGTGACATTTGCCAAGACCTAAGAGTGTGCATAATTCACATTCTTGGGTGCAAATCTGGGACAAGTACATATTGGTGGTTTATCTTGAATGCTACGTGCCTTACTCAAATGCTTTTGTGAATTTAGCGTTCTACTAGATTAATTCACTCAAACAGGAAGTGCAGTGTTCCACATTCCCTTTTGTCAGTCATGTAATCCTTCTAGTGTTGCTGGAACAGGACTTCCCTGGGCTATCTACCATCTCCTCTATGAAATGGCACGCTGCGGAAAGAGCCCGTTGTGGAGCTCCGAGCCCTGTGGACAAAGTCAGGCGTGACATTTAGGAGTTGAGCTTACAACTGTGCGGCGAACAGCCGGCTCATCTTGGCCACGTGCTCGTTGCTGCAGTCCAGGCTGTCGTGGCCTTGGTCCCCGCTGTGCTTCCGCTTGCTGGGGCTGATGGGAGGAGGGCCGGTCCGGTGGTTGCTGACCGCCGAGGACAGGGACATGGGCTGCATCCTGGGCTCCCCTCTCAGGGCAGCTTCGCCTGCACAACACACAGCAGAGCACAATGTGAGATGAGGTCATTTTTACTGAGACAGAGTTTGTTTACAACCCACTGAAGACATTAAAAAGGGAAACACACAAAACTGCAAAACTGCAGGGAACTCAAAAGGTTGAAATGCCATCAAGGCAAAAGCACTTAAAAACTAATGAATGCCATTTGGGACGCTTAATCCTTGTGTTTTGCGAGTTAGCTGGGGGTGCACAACAAAGCGTGTGAACGAAAGGCACAACCAAACCTCATCCAACATTTTAATTAAACCGAGTGGCTGATTGAAACAACCATTTTATGTGGAGAGTTCAGCCGCTTTTTACAAACCTGCTCTGACGTAAACAGCCTTTTTAGGTGACCGCTTAGTTTGCAGCTACCCATACACCCTCCTGGCTTTTTAAAAGCGCTAAAAGGAACATTTAAACTGCACTACAACTGCAACCAAAAAGAGTGGCCAGCTGTTTAAGGCTCAATTCACAGGCAAAAACAAAAGTGCCATGCAAGTTCCCATAACATTTTGGAGTTGCTCCAGTTTGGAAATGGGTACACCTTCTAATGCCAAGGAATCAGCAAGCACAAGTAAACAGTCCAAGGTGGAGTTTTTATGTAAAGGCAGTCTGGAGCAGTAGCAAGCAGGGCAGGCAGTGTGAACTGAGGGGACGGAGGGGCAGGAAAATTACCACTGGCAGCCACTGGCTACTGGGAGTTTCCACTGTGGAGGAGGTTTGCTCGACCCAACACAGCGATTTTACAGAATGCATTCACTGGGCCACAGTCACCGGTAACATTAATCTAAGTCAATATTAACTGAATAAACCTGACTTTTTCAGAACTGCAGCAAAATCAAGTCATGGTTGCTTGAAGTATCCACAATCATGCAGGTTGAGCTACTGCTCCTGCCTACTATGGACTAAAGTTGTGCTGAGCTGGATTTGAAAAACAAATGGAAGATTTCAGACAAAACACATATAGGGTGATCAGAGCATCACTGTGAACAAGCGAACACCACATACAAAACAATACTCCCCCACAGACAAACAACTTGTCGCGAGGTGTCTTCAGAACAAGTGGCCTATTTTCCCCCCGCTGGCATGTTTCTACTCGTCCGCCCTTGCTCCATGGCAACAGCAGTATGACATCATTGTTTTTGGCAGTGGCAGGGGCTCTGTAATAAAGACGATACTGTGGGCCTTGGTGGTGGCACTGCATTTCAGCCATTCAGGCCAGAGTCCCTGACACACGATAGCTTATCTGCACTCTGCTTTGAGAGTGAGCCACTTGAATGTGTGTGTGTGTGTGTGTGTGTGTGTTCATACACTATTGTAAGATAATGAGCGTGTAATCTTTTACTGCTCGTCTAATGTAGTTTATTGTCCTTCAGGCCAGTCAGATAAGGCATACTATTGTAGAAAAGGAGGGAATGCTAAACACGGCATGGCCAGTGAGTCAGAAAATGACCACTACTGAACTGCATAAAACTACTTGAACAAAGAAACATTAATCAAGTCATTTGACCCCAAATCCTTCCCCAAACTCTTGCCACTACATGTGTTTAGGCGGGGTATGAGCAGGTATGGTCTGATGCGCACACAAGGCCAAAATAAGACTTTGAGAGACTGGTTTTCTTTTTAAAGGACACCCGTGCACACAAAGACCTCCCAGCTCTAAGAGTTGCACACAACAGATACAGCAGGGATTTTCCCCCACAGAGCAACTAAAAGGATCCCTTCTTCCATACTTGTTGCATTTCACACTTTGTGTGTGTGTGTGTGTGTGTGTGTGTGGGGGGGGGGGGGGGGCACAAAGCCAAACCAACAGAGAGGTTTTAGCACTGCCAAAAGAGGGGGGACTCCTGGTACAGTAACTTTTGCAAGGCCCATGCTGAGCCATAAAGATCACTATCTGTGTCAGGAGAGACGCACGCCGGCGTTTGATGTTCTGAGAGGCAGTCATTAAGAGCAACGCGATCAAAGGCCGACCTCGACTTGGGACATCAAACGTGAAGGCAGGAGAGATCAGGTTACAGAGGTGTACGCCTCCTAAACCCCCTTACCCCCAAATCTCCAAGTGCTGCTTTAAAGAGCAGAAAATAAGTGAGGCATCCGCTGCAAATGATATTTTTGGCAAACGCCTTTGCTGTAATCCGAACCCCAGAGCAAAAAAACACCTCCATTTAAAAAAAGACGTCTGAGGCTTGGCTTGAATTCTCCCAAGTAGGATGTTGGCAGGACAATGGTCTCCTTTTAGCATCTCTGTTTTAACTTGTCTTCCTATGCATTCACAATGCTTAACACCTGTACACGAACACCCTTTGAAATATAATGACCCATAACACATTCATGAAAAAGAACATACGGTTGGAGGTGAATTAGTAGGAGCGCATTGACTTTACAACTCAACAATGAGCTTTTGTGTGTGGTACTGATGTTGGCATTAAAAGATATGGGTTACTACGCTTTATTTTTCCACCCTTTTACTCATTGTTAAGATTAAAGTTTCAGCTCTCTCTCTCCCTCTCTCTCTGACAGACACACACACTTCACTCCAGCTTGTCCTACTCTATGAATGAGTCCATGCTGAGGGGTGGAGAAATAGGAAGTTTGAAAACTTTGAGAACTCAACCAAACACATGTTGAGCAGCGTCTCTTTCCACCTCCGGCCAAAGAGAGAAGACCTCAACATAAATTAAGCTCCAACATTAAATTAAGCTCTCCAGCAGGCAGGGGAGCCAAGGTGCTGGAGCTTAATTTAAGTGTGAGGGGTTGAGCAAGTGATGTTGAGGTACACACATAGTGTGCTAGTGTGTGGGAGTGCATGGCTGTTACATTTGGTATCCCCGCACAGTAAGTAGAGGAAGCACAGCCTGATTCCCTCACCAAAGACGTTGAAACATTGACCGTTGAATGCATTCATTACAAATAAACTTCTCCATATTTCACTGTGCACTTCATTTTTGTGTCCCGACAGGTTAGCCCTAAGGTTACTGGTGATAGTAGTGCTTCAAAGTTTGTCCAAGAGATAACACAATTATCTACCATGTCTTTCCAAAACACTGTTCTGGAAACTGAGTTCACTCAGAATTTGAAATACTGCAACAGTGTGAACACAACACAGTAGCAGAGATACAGTATGGAGTTAGAGGTGCACGTCACCTCTGTGAAGCCAAAGTTTACATGTTCTTGTAAACGTTTAAGCAGTCAAATAATATGGCTATAACACTTCTTCTCAGACATATTTCTAAATGCCTCTTAGCCTGTCTAGGTAGTGAAATGCACTCTTTGCTCTTTGTGTCAAGGTTTTGAATAGTGGAGAGCCGGACACTGAGTGATGAACCAACGGACTAGCAGGCCTATTTATAGCAATGATGCACTGCTTCATGCACAGAAGCCCAGATAGGTTAGCCATGTGCTTGGCGGGCAATTCTTCAGAGCCCATTATAAATAGCTGAGAGGCCTGTCGTGCTCTGCCGATTGTGTATTTCCAGCCGCTGTCACTGGGTCACGTGACCACGGCCCCCTCCGCCCTCACCGGTCACCCACCCCACACCAGCTCTGGAGCCTTGAGGAGTGAGCGCCCACGTCTGCCGTAAGAGCTTGAGAAGAACTAGGAGGGAGCAAGAGCTAGATGTGCTGTATCGCCCTACATAACATGACCTCCGCACACATACGCCTGCTGCACATACTATCCAAAGACAAGACATCCTTCTCAACTTCTCTCCACCCCCCTTGCTCATCAAAATTTAACAAAATGACAAGAAAAACTCAAGTCATAGTGTGCCTGTGCGTGTGTGTATACCTGTGTGTATGTGTGCACCTTTATGTATGTGTGTGTGTGTGTGTGTGCGTGTGCAGACTTGTGTGCAGTGCTTCACTAAAGTCAGGCAGACACTGTGCATATTCGACATGGTAACACACACCATGCGTTTCAATCAGATGCATTTGCTGTGCTCACACCGTATGTTTGACCGCTCACACCACAAGACATTTCTGACATGCCAGGACACAAGTGGGAACAGCCCGGAGCTGGAATATTCACTGTGAGGTCTTCTCCTCTGGGCTTGTAAGCCTGCTCAAACAGGAACTCCACCTAATCCAAATGTTTGTTGGATCCAATTGAATCGGGACTAAAATCACAGCAAAATCGCAGTGTCTATTCTGCTAGCTAGCGCTAATGGCGCTCATAATAAGACCTTCAGCGGAGATCCGGCAGGTCGCCATCCGAGACATGTCAATCATGCCTGCCACACATCTAAGCTAGGAGTTTTTCCGTCCACTGAGGCCAGTTATCTTTGGAGGGCTACAGGCTTATCATGGAAACAGAGGTGAGTCACCACTCACCAGGGTCAACAAAAAAAAAAACACAAAACAATTGTTTTGCAACCACACACACACACATGCTATATCACCATCAGAAGAGACAGGAAACCCGGCTTTCAGAAAATGTTATCAGTTTACCAGAACTTCAGTCTGGTAAACTGATAACATTTCTTTCTCCCAGTTTCCTCTAGTCACCTTTTCAGAGTAACTGTTCAGGCAGTAAGAACATATTCGTGGGGATCTCAGTCCCTGGCATGGTCATGATGGACAATCATTTCCCTTCCAAATATGTCTGGCCTTAGGCCAACTAGGTTAGCCATGAAAATGAGTGGACCTCTACCAACCAAACGTATTGGCTGGGTGATGTGAGACGCAGAGTTACAATGCACTGAACCTGCCTGAGTGAAGGTCATCACAAGGTAACAGATATAAGTTCAGGATATACTGTAATTGCATCTGCCCTTTCCAAGTCTATTACAGCATGGCATCAGCATCAAACATGGCATCAGTATAGTCAGAGATATTGAGAAAGAATCATAATATTAAATGGGAGAGAGAATATCATAGCTACGGTATAGAATATAGAAAGATGAGGAGAACTCTACTTATTGTTGTGAGGAATCATGGACACTTATACATAGAGGGATCATAGGAGGGAAGAGAGAGAGAGAGAGCTGAGAAAGAAAGGAATGAAAGTCAAAGAAAACAAGAACATTTAACAACTGGGTGGCATGGCAAGCTGCTCTTGTGCTCGGTCAAGGGACCGGACCAATGACCTCCTTAAGAATAGAACACAGATATAGGCAGCACTCTGTAGTGTCTCCCTTTAACGCCACACAAAGCCACCTTCAAAGGACTACAACTGCACATGTAGCTATTGCAAATCTGTCACATCATTAATGGCTGATATTGATATTGCAGACTGTAACTACGGGTGACCAAACTTGGGAATCCTAGTTGGCCTCAGTTGCCTGTGGTGGTTAATAAATGGTTAGGCTTGGTGAAGTCTGATGGCTGTATATGGAAGATATAATCAACTGAAATGACATGTGCACTCATGGGCCTGAGCTAATCCTGAGGGTTTGATCCCTGGGCCTCTACTCCTCATCTCCTGGCCTGCTTACTAAGGGCTTTCAGACAGGAACGCTTCCAGAGAGCCTAGCTAGCACAGAGCCCTGACAGAGGCAGGACAGTCTACAAAGGCAAGCAGGAGAATGGAATTAGGCTGGTCATTCAGTTGCTGGACAAGCAGGGGGGAGGGGGGTCATGTACCACCACTTGTCCAAACTCTACTCAAAGTAACCAAGAACAGAAAAACGGGGGGGGGGGGGGGGGGGGGGGGGTGGGTGGGAGAAGTATAAAGCCTAATTTTTTCCCGCTAGTCTGGATCATGTTTCCAAAGGCTTGACAACTGAGAAGTGACAACAGGAGGCTGGTACAGCATGGTGCAGAGAAGACCCAATCCTCCTCTGCACAACCCTTCCTAGGCTACTCCTCCCCCGACCATACCTCTGATGGCTGACATTCTTCAGAGTTTCACACACTTTTGTGTATATTCATAAAAATAATGTCTACCTCTCAGCCAGGAGTGGACAAAATTAATTCCACTTGAATTCTACAATATACTAACAGTTCCATAACTGAATCATTGTGAATGAATGAAACTATGTAATCTTCATTAATAATAACCACGAGACACATGCCTGTGCATGAACAGTTTGTTAGTTACTTCAGAATGACTCCTACCCTCGGAGGAGGGAGTTACCCAATTATGCAATCCCTTTATGCAACTAACTATCCAGTTGTGACAGATGTTGCTAGAGGGCCAAAATTAAGCAACCTTTAATATAAATAATCAAGCCTATGACCTCTAAGACCTTACGACGACAGTGACAATGAGACAATTTCCTTTACACGCAATTACAACAAATCAGTTGTGTACATCGAGGTGGGGTGGGGATGTAGGCTATGAGTCTCTTTCGAGTAGCCTTCTTACAAACATTAGACGAAATACTCTTGCTGGCTTGCATATGTTTTTCAGCCACTCTGTGGTTTGACATGAAACACTACATTATCTGCCCTATACAAGAAAAAGAACGCTGGCTATTAACACCTCACGTTCGCCTTCCAGAGTTGAATTTCGCATGATAACAGACTTTACTGTGATCAAACAGTGCATAATCATATTTTCTGTCCTGATTCCGTTTGAAGTCAGGTCGCCAATATATTACCTAGCCTACTCACTCTACTGCCTAGGCTACTTATAGAGAGCAGGCTACCAGTCTACATCAACTCTTACCGTTACTGTTACTGGAGTATCAAAACGCTACTTCACTGAAGTTATCGTTAAGTTTTGCTTCTCTTTTACAGAAGGATAATGCATGACTGTCGACTTTACAAATAAACCAAACACCAGTGTTTACAACAGGCTTCCCTTTAAAAGCCAATCGCAACTTCACATTTCAAAGCTTTGGAACAATATGCAGCTACGTCATAAATCATACACTTTTCCAACCATTTAAAGCTTCAGATTAAATGCATTGTCGGCAATTATAGGCTACATGACATATTATACCATATTTACATGGTATAATATACCATATTATACCATATTAAATATAATTTTACATTTTACCTTCGTAGCAAAGTATGCCGATGTTGTTGTTCATTTTGTCCAAGTACTGATAGTTCAACAGGTCCATCTTCGTAAGAAGCATTTATCGGGCCAGCAAAAAGACCAGCTTTTTTGCTTTCAATCGAGGCAGGGGGAGAAATGGTGCGACCGGTCAGTTTCTCACGAATTCGTGTCCTAAAGCTAAAGGCCCAGCCTTTAACTTTTTCAGAGTGGGCTAACAGCCTAAATCTCAGAGTTATGCGCCCCGACGCGACAAAGAATAAAATAACTGCCTGGATAAAAGTGAGAAAACACTTTTAGAACTTTTCCAATTGTGAGAGTGAAAATAAAAATATTTTTTGGGGGGACAAAGGGGTTGCGCCAGATCTCCTCACAGCCAGCTGTAAGTAGACTGCCCTGACACGCAGGCTATGCTCGGTATGACTCGTATGTACACCCGTTTCCTCTATGTGGGGTTTCGGCCACTGGGCATGCTCATTAAATCTCTAGAGCGCCTCAAATGTCAGAGATTTTTCCTGAACAAGATCAGCCCCCTGAACGCACCGAAGCACAGAGAGTAATGGGAAACTGGAGAGAGCGGGAGGCACAAACAAGGAGGGGCTATGTCAAAAATTCAGACAGGAAACAGTGCTGCCCTAGCGAAAATAACAAGCAAAGAAAACGATTTGATTATTTTTAACGTTTATCAATTAGGCTACGTTAGGCCGTCACACATTTTTTCCATACATAGGTCTAGAAAAACCGTCAAACCCCAAGTAAGACAAATTCAAACTATTAAAGCGACTAACTTAAGCAAATAAACCATATCAAAGTAGCTTGTCTACGTCTTCGCCTGCAAAAATATTTGTTGTTGATCTTTTCTTGTTAGTAAAAATGTATAATCTAACCTAGACATTTTAGAGTGAGAAGCAAAAAAGGCCTGACATAAAATCCGCGAATCTATCAGTCAAATAAAAAAAAACTTCATGAAGCAGGACAACTAGTTACAACGTGACAGAATGCTGAACTATTTTGTAACAATGTCAAGGTCGCCTTCTTGGTGATCTGCTGCCCTCTGGTGAGTGTTTTTATAACGCCATGAACTACACTCACCATCATTGTGAGGTCAAAAGATATCTGCCTTCATTTATTTAAGATCTTGTCATTGAAATTACTCAAAACAAACAGCATAACCTACAAAAGCCAGATTTTACCTTGCCAACAAAGGCCATTATTTTGTCACATTAGAAATGGACGAATAAGTCACAAACAACACCATAGCCTATAATAGCCATGTAGCACATAGATCCACCATCTCACATCAGGTAAGAGATATTATAATTTGAAAGTGACAAGGCTGAGTGTTGCATCAGTATTTCAGAGGTCAGTAAAATGACATATGATGCTGTTAAACCAGTAGGACGGCTCATGCACAGTAGGCTAATAACAGTGGATGTAACAAGTAGGGTGTGCCCCTGTTCTTCCACAAAAGCACAAGGTGTTAGCTTTCAAGTGGCACACTGGGTTGCTTTATTCTGGTCCCAAGTCCCAAGTGCATAACATAATATTGGCGCTTCTGGTTTGTTGGCGCTTGTGATCATGTAATTGTAATGTCCCTAAGCAGGGACACGGAAAAGTGAGTCAGCATAGGCAGATTTGCATGTGGTGCATTGTAGGGGTTTAACCCGTATGCGGACAATGAATGCTGCATTGAATTGTTGATAGACACACAGAAATATCCCCTTTGTAGCCGGGAGCTAAGCACGTCAATAAAGAGACATATGGTCCTGATCCTAAACATGCTGAATGCTCGGGAAGCCATACCTCTTCTTGGAGCAAATAAACTATACATCAGATGTGGCGATCTTAATTATCATTATTATTAATAAACTGAAAATGAGCCCTTCAAGGACAAGCCAGGGCAACCAACCCAAGCCAACCACTTAAAGGCCCTCCTCCAATTCAGCTGGCAACAGCCATGGTGCTCTGAACTTAGTTGAGTGTTAGGCCTACACAACTTTGTCCTATGTGCTGTAGAATCCAAAGTGCTATCTTTTGTTACAAAAGCAGGAGTTTCTGACATTCATGTTCCTTAGAGAGATCAGGTAGCATCCATCATGGTTTCCTTCATACATCAAAGGAGTTATGCTTATATAAATACAAATGTGGTGTGAACCAGGAAGTGGGAGCCTCATCACTCACTGCACTGGTTTATGTAGTAATGAAAACTCAACAGACTCTACACCCAGTTAAGCCCTCTCTGCTGCAGGGGACACGGGCAGGAAACAGAGATAGCAGAAGGAGCAGAGCAAAGGGGATTATTCAAAGGCAATAGCAGACTATTCATCGGTCCTCTCTCAGCATCCAGATTACAGGGACCTCTGTTTGACTCGCCCATCAATGGCAGAGGAGGGGGATTAGAGGAGCCTATTCATCCACAGGAGCCTACCCAGGGCTGTGGCCTGCCAACCCTACCCACCTCCTCCTCCTCCTCCTCCACACCCACACACACAGTTGTGCTTCTCCGCCTACTCACTCAGTAAGAGCAGTGCTTCTCATTGGGTAAATCCCCCCCCCCCCCCATGCTTTGGAAGAGCCATTGTCTCGTGTTTCACACACTCAGTCCCATCTCTGGGCCAAGTCAGAACAGTGCCTTCATTCAGCCGGCCTGCTTCTCCCATTGTCCTCTGCGCTGGGTAGTTTTCGGAGACAACAACGCAGGCACACAGGGTATAATTGGAACAGCCCAGTCCCTCCAGGGAGAAGGGGCTGGTGGAGGCGTCGGCGTGACAACAGCCGGTGATTTGATGTGAATGTGATGCCGGAAGGGTGGTGTATTGATCCAGCTCTCAGTACAAAGTCATTATGAGCCTTTAAGATGATCATGTGTTACAATGTGTGCACATACATAGGGAGATGGATACTTCTCTGTAGGAGGTGTTGAAAAGACAGTCCAGAGAACTGATGCAGCAATATTCAGTAATTGGGAACATCTAAGGCTTTGGATGTGTGCTTGATTACACATCTGCACTATCCACCATGAGCACTAACACAATTCTCTGTACATTAAGTGTAATACAGAAACATGATACTCCCCTTTCTCAATATTCAAATAAGCTAATCACATTCAATCATATGTGAAACATATGGAAAAGTATTTGTCATCATAATGAATTTCTTCACGACTAGCAGGAGGCCAACTTATTGAAGCTCTTTACCATCAATTGTGATAGCTCCCATTTATGTTTGCCAATGTTTTATTAACAATGTTTTTTGTAGAATTTCACAGGGACCTACAACACGACAACATAACACATAAGCATATTCTCAACGTCACTTCATGCAAATACATTGTACGTAACACAATGAAAACAATGTAACCATGCTTTGGAGTGATCAATCTTGACACAATCAGTGTACAAGGCAACATGTGCCAAGGAATAAGAATTGAATTATTCCAGAAATGAGAGACTGGCTAACGTTAACTCAGAAGAAAGCGGAGAGCATCAACAAACAAGCTCTTAGCAGGAGCTTAGTGATTAGTGTGTACCCAGGAAGGTCCATATAGTCCAATAATAAAAGTAAATCCCAGCTAGGACGTTGCTGAAATGAGAGCTTTGTTTGGTGGTACAGCCCCGCCGTGTGTTAAGTAACTCCAAAGTAAGTTGATTAATGATTATACAACTCCTGGGTGAATTTCCACTGCCAGAAGTTTGGTGCTCTAAGAGCTGGCCACCCAGGGCACAACTCTGAAACCACCTACACCTCCACAAATCCTTCCCATTTTAATCGCTCCATCGATTGTTTAAAACAGGTCTAATCACTCATACGAGAGTTCAATTTGAAAGTGTGTTGATAGATCACTGGCATAGTAGGTGGGATTTCAAATATATGTCACATGTGAAGCCTTAAAAGACATTCCTTTGGTGGCATACACATAATCTGAAAACAACCACATAAAACATACACTTTAAAATAAAACTCTATCTTGACCCAGAGTGTAAATCCCATTGACTATCAGGGTGTTTAGGAAGGGCACTTAAAACACTAGCTAAAACCTTGCTGAAAAGAGTTTTAAACTTTTAACGGTTTTTTTTTTTTCACTGTACAATATGTCTCTCAACCTTTATCTCCTAAATTTAATTGGAACATCAGAGAAAATGTGATCAAACTTCAGGTGCTACATACTAATGTAAATCATGAATGAACAATATTCGTTTTTCCAGCAACACGGGAAATAAACTCTGAGGGACTGTTGATGTATGATCATACATTAGTCTCTCGCATGGCCATGCACAGACAGTGTGGACATACTTTAAAGTCCTGAATGTTATTTTTTTGAGGGGATTACAAAACCCTTGATCCCAGACAGTGTCCTGAAGAAAAGCAGAGTAACTTTTGTTTTGTTTTGCTATAGCTGACACTTTACTCTGTGATGAAACAGAGCAAGGGTGCAGCAGATCCCAGAGAGGGGTCCACTTAAGGGCCAAAAAGAGACCAAACCAAATCCACTGACCATACACCACCATCATTAACCAGATCTCATAAATCACAACGCACAACACAACACAACACAACACAACACAACACAACTCGACTGAGATATACAGTGTCACTTACAGACAATGCAGCAATGGAACGTGTAAGTCTCCACTTTCTCCTAAACATGGCAGATATGAGCAGGAGGACTGGGGGCAGAGCAGTTTTGAGAAGCAGCCACCATAAACAACAAGGGCACACAGAAAGCGAGTGAGTCCCGCAAGGCCATTTCACAATGTTGTGAAAGTAAAAAAAAAAAAAATCTGGATCCATCCCTTGATCTTGATCCACTTCAAAATATAATGGGTCCTTCCTTGGCTACTTCGCTTCACCAAGTTACATAAAAAAAAAACGTCTAGATGTTTTTTTTTTTTTTGCATAATCGCATAGTAGACAAATCAAATTGAAAACATAACCTCCTAGGTAGGAGTGAAAAGAATATGTTCCATAAGACTTGGGGACAGGGTGAATGGGTGACTATGGCTCCCATCCAGACAGGAAAACTGCTGCCCTTAAAAAGATACCTAACAGGAAAGTGAGGCAACAAATTCTCTTTTAATGCCTTTTAAGATACCTTCAAACCATCGCCAAAACAGTAGTTTTTGAAGGCAGCTGCAATGCATCCTCTATGCTGCCTATTGCCCACAAAACGCTCTCAAACTTCTGTGAAAAGTAAACAAAACGGTGGATGCAACTCTACTTACAGCTGTTGATTGTATTGAAATGTCACTTGTTTGACATTTTTTGCTTAGATTTTTTTTTTTAAATCTAGTGAGAAATACTGTACCATTTGATTATATTGTCGCTGTAACCATTGATAGTGTCTCATGTGATTTATGTGGCATCTGTGAGCAAACTTTCTAACGTTAACCTGCTAGCTTA